>NC_080645.1:12080000-12380000 GCF_027579445.1 Ammospiza nelsoni
AAGAGATATTAAATGAATTTCAAGTGTCCTTCAATAGCAGTTTAGCAATAATAAGCAACTAGTGAGGGAGAAGCTTTCTTCCTCTTTGTCAACAAGATATGGGCTATCAAAGGGCAAATAATATATGAGAAAAGCAAAAACATTCTTTTTTTTCCCTTCATTGAGGCCAGGACCCAGCATTATTCTTATGGCTCTTATGATTTCCTCTGTTTAGCTTAACTGTCTCCCATTCTAACTCTCTTTTATAACAATTATATTATTTTTGACTATATATAGAGGATAATAATAATAATAACAATTATTAGCATGATAATGTGCTACAGTTATAGTACACACCAGTGTGCAGGAAGGCTGCAGTACCTGCTGGGTAAGGATTACAGTGGGGCCTTCAATACAGGTGACCAATATGCAGTAGCATTTATGTTGTGTTTCAGGCTCCCTAGGCAGTCTGAAGTGGGGCCACAGACAGAGGAGAGAATCAAATGCTGCCATCAGCCTTCCCCTCTCCTCTTGGTGTGCAGCCACATGGGCACAAATGGAGCTCATGGAGCAGATCATCAAAAAACCACACACTTTGTCCTGAAGAAGCCTCCCACAGCAGAGAAAAATACTGAAAAATACTTCACAAAGCCTGAGCAAATCCAACTGGGAATGGATGCTTGGAGACAACTTCACACCAAATGAAAACAGTGTTGATCCAATACAGCCTGATACTGGAAATGTTTGCTCTGTCAAGGCATAGCCCATTCAAAATGGAAGTTTTGCTAGCAAAACTATTGGCGGTATAACTAATGTGTCCATGGTCTCTGCTCCTGCCTTCACAACACTACATGGTTTAAAAATGTCAGCATCTCATACTCAGAGAGGGAAAAAAAAGAAACACTGTACAAAGGGGCTCAGACTTTCCAGAGGAGAGACACTCAAAGCAAAGCTGTGAGGATGACCAAGATGACAGCTAAAGCCCTTGCCCCAGGAAGCAGCAAACCAGACTTCAAACACACAAAAGTCAACTCCGTTAGCATCAACCTATGGAGGGCCAGGCTGCACACCAGAAACAGAGCAGGTCAGCTCACCTAGAGTGTGTTTACATGGCAGCCAGGGCACTAACAAAGGTGTTTGAGCCAACTGAATATTTGCTGGCCCAAGGGCAGCCCATGGTGAGCAGCACACAGAACCCAGCACTCCAGTGTTTCCCCAGGTGAGCACATTTTGTAACTCACACCTCACACCAAAACAGCTGGATTGCTACCAGTCTTTGAATTGCCCACCCAAATGTTACTCAGCCCCATCTAAAAAGGCTGCAATCACTTTTTTGTCATCATTGTGGACATAACCCTTATGGCAGAAAGCGATCTGGAGGATATGCAGTAACAAATTAATACTAAAAGCCAAGCTGTCTTCCATGCCACAAAACAAGCAAAAGAATAAATGTAAAGAACAGATTCCAAAGGGCTGGCAGGTATATCTACAGAGGGAGTGGAGTGAAAATTATCTGCACTTCTTCCAAGAAACTGTATCCAGGATGATTAGTTGGTGTTCATTGAATAAGTTCTGTTGACCAGTTTTTGTTATCTCATCATTATTTTTCTTTACTAGAAAATAGGCTGGTTAAATGCTATCAGTAGGATTATCTATAACCTACTGAGGCAATGGTTCTCTATGCTAATGCAAATGTGATCACTGTGCAAGTTAAACGACCTCTGCCCCTCAGCCCCACTTGCTGCTAATGAAAGAACACATTTAAGAGACAATTATTAGGTTAATTTCCTTACTTGAATGCTGACATTGATGCTGTGCTCCTGTTATTAGATCCACCTCCAGGTAACAGCAATGCAAAGTAAAATAAGAAAGAAGGTAGTTGGTGGGTGCTGGAAAGCTTGAAGTGCACATTATCAAAGGTGAAAAGCCCTATAAATTTAAAAAAACCCCAAAACCCTCAATCATTAAATAACGCAAAGTTTTCAAAGAAGAATCTGTGGAAGACTAATTCAAAAAAAAAGAAATCAAGAATGTGAAACTAGATCCTGCCCCAGTCCTTTGCACCAGCTGACAGTAGAGGCTCCCCATGCTTGAACCTCTTCAGCACCAGCTGTTTGAGCACCTCAGCACCCTGAGCCCTGTTAGCTATCCTCATCACGTGTGTCCACCTAAACCAAAGCTTCCTCAAGGCACAAGAACCAGAGGATGGCCCCAGTTTGCTGCTAGGGAGAGGTACTAATGGCATCACAGAATAAGCATAAGTCAAGCAAAGAAGCAGCAGAACAAAATTGTCCTGCTAGGAGAACCTCTTCATGCACCTATGTTCTTGCAGTCCCTCCCTCCCATACACAGTTTGTTCACCACTTGTGTATATGAATGATTTTCTTTCTAAGAAGAGCAAGAAAAATGTGACTGACTAAAACACCATACCCACACACACTCCCAGTTCTCTATAGCACTGCCACGAGGTTTCTAGCTGCTGTCACTCTCTGTTTATTGTCAGTGAAAGAGCAATGGATTGCTCTTGCTTTCTGCTGGATGGCCTGCTAGCCCCCAAGGGAGAAAACACAGACTAATCTGGAAGATTAGCAGGCTGTGGACCAGGCAATCACAAGCTCCCACCCTGTCTGTAGTGCACTTGAACCAACACCTCGCCTGGCAGGAAATTCTGATCCCTCACATCTTCTGTCAGACCCTGAACAGTCAGATCCCACAGAGGCAAAGATCTGCACTTTTGTCCTGATGACAAGCAGCGAACGTCTATCTCATCCTGAGCAATCCCACACTGCTGGCTAAATTGAAACAAATGGATGCAATGCTTCTTGAAGGGAATCCCCCACAAAATAACGTCTAAATTCATTCACTTCCATTCAATGCAAAGCCAACACTAGTTCTGCAGTGCAGGGCACATTTCCATCTCACCCCAAGCACACAAGTAAAGAGAGCTCTGCTGACACTGCTCATGAGTCCACCAGCAGCCACCAAAGCTCCATCTCCTCCCCACAGCAGTGCCATTCTCAGAACCTTCAGCCATAAAGAGACTTATTCCTGAAAAGGGAATGCTCTAGCTGTGAACCAACAGGACACTGATTGCTCAGATCTTTTCTGGGAAAAAACATATCCTAGGAAACCCAGGTTGTTCTATGAAGGAAGAATGTACTTCACTGGTGCAAATGGTGGCCAGTGCATTGCTCTGCACTGAGAAGATGAAATATGAACATACCCATTTTTACCCTGCCAGGCTGGTGCTCTGTGCTCTTAAACAAATCTCCTCAGCCCTTGGGATGTAAAGATCTTGGGGCTATGGACCATCGCATTACATCTGGCAAGGAAAACAGGGAAATCCCAAACACAGAAAAAATATGTTAATGATTACCTTAGAAACACTTTTTAAACTTAAATTCTAATATCAACAATTGTTTTTGTACCTTTGGGATTCTCTCTGTCACCCTAGTGCTTGCTCTGCTAAGAAATTTGTAGGGCAGTCCCATTTACAACTATGACAAAATTCCAGCTGAAAAAAGTGACACCAGCCTTTGAAATGCTCATTTTGACTACCCAAAGAGAAAAAAAAAAGCCATAATAAAAACTAATCTGTGTAAATTTGAATTCTATATGGAATAGAAAACCCATTCTCCTGCTTTGCTAAGGCACCAAAATAATTGCAAGTATGACTTTACAAAGGTATCTTTCACTACTAGTTTAGAATTTTGTTTTTTCTGAGCCTTAAATAAAGTAATATAAAATGCAAAATCATTTCACATTAGAATAATTATTTTTTTAATGTATAAGAAAAAAGCCCTTTAAACTTTATAGCCATTTACTATACATAACACTTACTTTTAAATTTACAAATTCTGAAAAGGCAAATGTGTAATACAATTAATACTTAAAGAAAATCTGAGTTTGTGCAAGGGTTTTTTTCCTTACTGTTCTAGCCCTTCAACAGGTATTAGTTTAAGTGGGTTTTACTGTCTATTTTACAGACATACCAGTAGAAAATGAAACATTTAAATATGCAAGCTTTAGCTAATCCTCCAGCATACAGCCTATGGACTTGGTAGGATTATCCCTTATTATAACGCCGTTAGAACTGATACAAAATTGCAGTGAGATTAAACACAAGAATTTCTAAAAATGCATCCCACTGTCTCCTCCATTTTATCCTGCAAAAATATTTAACATTTTGAAGCATTCCTTTAAAAGTCTCAAAAAATAATTGGTGCAACATTCTAACATTTATATAACCGTGCAGCATTACGTTATGCAGTAAACACTATACCTAAACACTTAAAGCTAGAACTTTTCCCCTCAGTCTAATGCAGCATTCTAGAGCTTGAGGAAAACAGTGTAATATTTTAATATATTTTCTGATTTGTTGGAAAAACCATCATATGTGGAAAACCATGCAAAACCACCACTCACTACTTCATCATATGTGGAAATAATATTTTAACTTCTTCATTTAAACATTTTAGAGCTGCTGTATTATTAAAAGTCTCATCTTCTTCCTTATCATGAGCTGCTAAATTTCTTTTCAAATATAATACTGCTAGTTAAGGATCCACTCCACTGAGGGACCCAAGTTCATTTGCATCCATTGGCTATGCTAAATGCTCAGCCTAACAGATGGGAATCTAATTGCAGACCTGTTGTCTGGACATTGTTAACAAATGCAGAAGTAGCAATATACAGGGCTTTTTGGAACTGAATTTGGTCTGGCAGCAGGGGAACTCCAGTTAATTACCAACATCTGAATTTCTTGTTTAATGCAGGCAAAGGCAAAAATAGAAGTACTCAGACTCAGAAGGACTGAAAACTGATCAGAAAAAACACAGACATTAGATCATCCAAAGCAGCTGTTTTGGAAAACTGGGATGAGGGTTCCATGATTATACAGTGCAAAACTCTATTTTTATGAAGTCGCTTCCATGTGAGAAAAAGAGACAACTGTAAATACAACCATGTAAAGAATATTAAGCTTGCAAAGAAAGACACTGTCTATAGTGATACATCAACTCGAAACATCAGAAATGGAGGTATTGGTATTAGACTTAACAGAGCTCTAAAAGGCAAGATTGAGTTTATTTGGTGATTTTGCTTTGAGTCTCAGAAACAGCAGGGAGATGAGATTGTCTGCAGAAAGCATTCAAATAACCAAAATCTGTAATTTAAAAAATATTTTCTTTGTTAAATGAAAAGGCATTTACTCTTGTGGAAAATTATTTCTGCTGTTTTCACTCCAACTCTTCAAAATGCTGAAAGAGAAACCAAAACCATTGTGGCAATGTTTACAAACCAACACATCCTCACACCTTTTGTTGTGCTGCAAAATGGAGACCAATTTTCCATGGCACTTCCCTGTTTAAACTACTCTCCTGAGCAATTCTGTTCTTCCAAAGCACACAACCCTGTCATTGTTTAATGATTTGATTTTCCTGCATTTTTTGCAGGGTTTCTGTTGTTGTTGTTTGGGCTTTTTGTTTTGTTTGTGGGGGTTTTGTTTTGGGGTTTTTGTTTGAGTTTTTGGTGTGTTTTTGATTAGTTGGTTGGGGTTTCCTAAGTCAGGGGTCTAGAAACACACCCAAGGTCTATATCCATCTCTCTTTCAATATTCACGTGCTTTTATGCAAAAGGTCTATTAGGAACCTGGAAACCTACACAATGTTGTAATATCCAAGTAGAACCTTTAAAAAAATTGTTTTGTTTTTTACTCTGTCAGAATTCATTTTGATGGGTGACAGATTGTAGAACCTCAAAAAGAACAATACAGAGCTAGCATTTAACAAATCCAACAGTCTAGAAATCCTATCTTTTTCTCAATGACAATATCAAAGAAGAATGAAACCAGGGTGTTTCCATGGAATTAATAACTGGATCACAAAAAATTTACTGACTGACTTTTAGACAGCAGATGAAGGGTCTGAAGCTGACACACACCATGCTGAACCCACCACTGGGTTGTTTTATTCTAATAAAATAGATTCTAGAATTCTCTGCAGATTTTCTGGTTTCATTAACTGGAATTAATTGCTGTTCAATCTCAGCTGCTGCTATGGCACAACTTTTCAGATATCAGAGTTATAGAAAATGACAGACATTTGTTTTAATGACAGGAAAGTGATACCAAGAAGTCATGTGGTGTTTCAGAAAATGCAGTTATTGTTCATTAATGAGTTTCAAGTTTTAATACTATTTTGAGCTGCCTGGAATTATTCTGCTGAAGACTATTTGACCAAAACAATCTGATAATTCAGATAAAACACAACAGTACTTTGTCAAGGCTAAAAAAAAAAAAAAAAGTCACACGCTGAACTTGATACAAAGCCCCCAGAGTCAATGGAAGGACTCTGTGCATCATGCTACATATAGCATAACCTGATGTAAGGATCTGTTTCACAATTTGTTAGTCATAGAATCACAGAAAAGCTTGGGTTGGAAGGGACCTTAAAGACCATCTAGTCTCACCCTCCTGCCATGCACAGGGATGTCACACACTGCATTTGTATCTCATCAACTCATTGGACCAACTCACAAGAACTGCACAGCCCAAGGAGGCAAGCATCAGAAACCTAAACACAAAATGGGGTATTATAAACAAACACAATTTTTATTCTGTTTCCTGCTTTACTTAGATTGCCTCATACACAAATTTCATGAACACTTTATAACATTCATTTCTTAAACATATCAGTGGTACCCATTCCAATTACAGCCTGGAATAAGTTAAAATTATATTTAAAAAAATTCAAAATATTAGAAAACTATGTGAATATCCACTACGAAATACATATAGTGGAGGGAAAAGGGATCACCCTGACTAGAATATTAAATAATCATTAAGATTTGTCACTAAACACATATTTTGCTACCCAGCATATTTAATTTGACTAACCCTGCTTGGTTTTAATGAGCTTTCATAAGAGCATAGGGAAATTGAACTGTCACAATTCAGAGACATTTTTATTTCTTTGCTTGTGTGGTTGAAGTCCCTATTCTCAGCAGTGCTTTTGCTCTTTTATTTTTATATTTCCTGAATACTTCATCCTTTTAAAAGTAATCCATTTCTTTATCAGCCCTTTTTGAGCTCAGGCATGCTGCAGACAGCTGAGTGACGAAGATGACGTGGATTGGAGGTGTTTAGCTTTGTAATTTCATCCTTGAATTTTGTGATTACTAACAGGACAACTTTTTTAATTTGCTCTTTTGTCTCGATTCCCCTGGCTGACAATCTGCTCGGTGAGCTAGGCTTTTTAATCAATCACCTAGATAATCAAATGTCACTGGCTATCTGCTCCGTGTAATTACTTTTGCAATTAAAAATCAACCTCAAGTTGCCTCATCTAATTAGAGGGATGGGCAGATTTTCATCGAGATTGATTTTTTAATAAATATTGACTTAAAATGCCATAATCTCATCATATTCTTTCATTTTCTTTGTACCAAAAATCAAACAAATGGAAGAATTAACAAGCAGAAAGATTCATAGGACTTCAAAGGCTTTTGCTAGTTGAGACATACAAAATTGTGCTATACAGAAGCCTAGCTTATCTCAGTCTAATAACACTCAAAAGCTCCTACCTTTTATTAGAAAAAGAACAAAGCAGTTGCACCATTATATATTTCACTTTCTGAAGTATTCCAAATTAAATGAATAAACTCTATACTTATAATTATGTTATGACAAAAAATATTGCATAGGTTTTACTGAAGTACCATGTATTTCAAAAGCAATTCACTTCAAATAAATAATAATATTGGGAATTCCTTTTTCTCCAATACAACTACCAAGATGTGGTTTTATTTCTTTTTTCTCAAAAGAGCAGTTAATTTGAGGATGCTTTTCTATCCCTTTTCATCAATAAGCGTACAACATCCACTATTTTACTGATCACCAGGAAAATAAGGTTTATGGCAAATAGCTGAGTAGAATATAGAAACAATACCCTAGAAAGAGCTGAAAGATCCTACTTTTATACATAGGAAATGAAAATATTTTTGAATCTATTAAAACATTGATAAAACAGCAAAGCAGTCTGGAAGGCATCACCAGCAGGAGAGCCTACCTTCATTTTGTTATTTCTGACATGGAGTTAGTCTCTGCCTGACCTTGAACGCTGTGAACTCTCTGAACCTCAGGAGGATGTTTCAACAGCAGCAGTAGCAGGTCCTGGCGGTGCCAAGACCAACACTGCACTTGGAGAAACTCAAGTCCTTGTGCCTGCAGGAGCCATAACCTCCCCGGGGCTCCCGAGGAGTTGGAGCAGCACATCTCCTCTCCTGCAGCTGCAGAGCCAGGCAAGGCAGGCAGGGCAGATCCCCAATCCCTTCCCACCCCCTGTGGGAACTGTTAGTACCTGGGGCAGACCCTTTTGTCAAAGGGATGCAGAAATTTTGCCTGTCTTGTTATCACTGTGCTTGGTGTTGCTTTTTGACACTTCTCTGGAACACACCCAACCTTGCTGAAGTACACAAAGATACAGATGGCAAGACAAAACTGCACAGTGACTCATCCATGAACACAGGAGAAAATTTGTGTCTGTCAACAGTAGATGAATGTTCCATCTTATTTGCTAAAAGAAGCCAGTTTGCTTAATAGTGGTTGATGACCCCGAGATAAGCTCTTTAATGTATATATGTACCTCAGTCATCCAGATCTCTACAAAGCAGTTATTATAGTTTTAAATGAACGAACAAACTCTGAATGTGCTATCCTATTCAGATTATAATGATGGAACAGGATACCACAATTACAGCTGCTGGAGGAGTATGCTCTGCTTTATACTCCAGAATATGGTATTTCCACTGGAAACATCAGCACCTAAAGAGTGCTTCACAATACCTGTTGAGATATTCATTAACCTCTGATTTGCTACTAATAAGAATATATAATTTCAACAGTCATACAAGGTATTTTTCACTGTGGTACAGGGGTCTGAAGTACAATACTTTTCTCAAGTGAAACACTCAGCTCCTTGTTCTCTCCTGATGAGAGTGGGCTACCCTAAACCAAGAGAACAATAAACACCAGATTCTGAAGGGGATAAAGAGGGAGGAAAGAATATCATCCAGTCCTTTTAGATTAACTACATCAAGTCCCTATTACAGCAGTGCTACCAGTCTGGTAACAATATCACAGGCACTTCACAGTGAATAACAACGCTGTGGTTGTGTCAAGCAAAACAGCACTGGCATCTCTGCTGCCCATACATTTACTTTTGTTGGCCGCAAAGCAAAAATGAAAGTAATTACATCTGGGGAAAAAATAACTCTGCTCAATGTCCTGAATCATGGTATGCTGAGCATGTGCTGGCCAAACCAGCCCCTGTCAGTGGTCTGGAATCTTTGCTCTGGATCAGCCACCTTGACATCATTTCCCAGCCCTTCTGTCCAGAGCTCAGTTTCGGTCCCTGTAGTGACCAGGGAAAAGCAGATGTAGGTGGCACCTCTTGCCTTCTCAGCAGTCACTGCATGCTACCCTGCAGAGGCCTGAGGAAGAGGCTGGAAAGGGCTGTGGACAGAGGAAGAGGTGTTTCAGGAGATCTGCAAGCCATTTGGCTCCCTGTTTATTTGGAGAAAGGAATGCAGATACTAATCAGGCTCTTGGGTTCAGCAGCAGATGTGAAAGTTGCATGCAAATATGCCTTCTCTCCCCCTTGCTAGCAGTATACATCTTCCACACAAAGGCCATCCATATTTACAAAGACTGCATTAGGCCTGGAATTTACATCCTCAGAAAGGATGGGCTGAATAAGGGCTGTGCACTCTTGATGGGAGGTGCTTCAGGACAAGAGCCTCCCACACTATTTCAAGCCTCAAAGCAAATGGCTTGTCATTTTTGGGGGTTGCTTGTTTGTTTGAAGAGGGGAATCTTGCTAACTTCTTTAATTTCAGTTTGAAAACAAAATCAAAACTGCAGCTTCACACATGTCCCCTGACTCCCTCTGTGGAAGCTGTGCAGATCTGACCCTGTAAACCCCTGAAGTTCTAACTGTGTGCAGAAAGGACCTAATCAGAAGAAAACTTTTGAGTCATCCAGAACAACAAGTCTTACAGAAACAAGATAAATACAATTCCCTAGAAGACTTTTCAAGTGCCTCCTCTTGTGTATCAATATTCTATCCTTTCTCAAAAGTAGTATAAAATATAAAGTAACATTCAGGTGCATCTGAAACAGATTACTTATGTCCCTCCTCTAGGGTGGCAGAATTTAGAATCAAGGGTTCAATTTTTTGTAAATCCCTAGGTGGGAGAACATTCTGAAAAGAGACCTGCTGCAGATAAGAACATCCAGCCCTGTCAGATGTGACCAAGTCAGCTTTTAAGCTGGAGCTCCAGCAAACCTACAGGTAAGAAGTTGCATCTTTAGGTAATCTGCCCAGACAGCACATAACTTTACTACAATTATACACACCTCTATCCTGGCACAGCATTCCCACACACTGTGGAGACAAGCTTTGCTGTTAGCAAGTGTGCATTCAATATCCTCACCCTGAAAGTAAATTCTATGGCATCTCTTAAATGCATAGAAGCAACTCAGATGGCTCTTCTGGAATTAATTCACTGGAATTTGCCTAATGATTTGAAAAGATTCTTTAGAACAAAGATTTAAGAGTTCCCAGCATCGATTTTTATCTCTAGCAGTGAAGTCCTTGACAAGTTCTTAGCAGCATACTTTCTTCTTAGTATACTTCAGAGCATTCAGTGTCTCAATAAAATCATTATTATAATGTGTTATGTAAAGTACTTACTCTTCTTGCACTTGGCAATAATGTTATAATTTTACTCAACAAGACAGCCTACTAATGTAATAAATTTATGGTAAAATAGAAAAGGAAGATTAAGAATTGTTTTACACTCTGTGGTATAAGATTCCTAGTTATATTAGCATTTTGAGAAGGATTTATTTGGAGATTGAGGATTAATTCCCCTGAAATCATTATACAAATTTCAAAATGTCAACTACTTTGATAGAGCTTATGATTTTATCTTCTTATTTTGACAGGCAACTGTGTAAAACAACTTCTGTGTAGAAGCAGCACAGGAAGAAAGCAAGGGTAGGATAAATAAAGACAGAATGATCCTCACAGGTTTTCCGATCAGCTGTCTTTTTATTCTGATTACTTGTAGGACAGAGCAGTAATAGACATTTTCCTTTGCACAAAATAATAAGAGCAGTACTTATCGCTTGTTGCCTACAGCTAGTGGCAAAAGGAAATTAGAAAAGTCCAATGAAGCTGAGTAGTAATTAATCATCATACAGTGGTGCCTGTCAAATCAGAGGGGTCTTTCCAGCTGATAATGCTGCCCAGCACAATTTAGACTGATAGAAATTAGAATTCTTTTTCCTCTGGCAAACACCAAAAATACTAGAGTTAGCACAAATGTGGCCAACTGCTCACTTCAATGACTGCCTGACCCATTTACAGCCGACGTCTGCATCGAGTTTAACTCAACACAGATTTGAAGGAGCACCACTCATTCCTCACAGCAAAAAATAGAAGAGTATCATTCACAACTGCTCTGCCTGTAGTGTTTAAACATCACTAAACTGCTGGTTGATCATTATTTTTTTGAATGCAACATTTCAGTCTTGGCTAAAAGAGAATGGAGAAAAATTCTTTTATTCAAACTTACTGCTTTTCTCCAATTCACAAGAAGGAAATGACAAAACTCACACAGACAACTCAAACTCTTTGAAGGTGAGATAAATAAGAGTCAAGAGTGTCCTCTTCTCTCACTGATGGGCTGCCTCAGCACAGATGGGGAGCAGCACAGTCATTAGGGGGATCGGGGCTGATTTTTGCCCAATGCAGGCAGAGCAGTTTTGCTGCTGCATTTGACAGACACGTTGTTAATCCTGGTGAGACCAGCCCTGACCTGGAGCTGCCCAGGCACGGATGGGGCTGAGCAGAGAGCTGGGGTGCTGCTGTGGGGCCCTTGCTCTGTGGAACCCCATGAGAAAACAAACCTAAAGAAAGGCCTCCAGGAATGAAATGCCAAAGAAAATGAACAAAACTCAGTCATTAAATGTTAAGACCCAAATATTTCTGCTGTGACTCTCTTAAAACCAAACACATTAATGTGATTAAATAAATCCAAGGCAGGATAGAGGACAAGGGCTATCCACTCAAGGAAAAGTCCACCTCTTACCTTGCATATGAGCATATGCTGCCATAAAAATACCAGTACAGCACAGTGTGAGAAGCCAGCAGGCTTTGTTAGCTAAAACTGCTATAGCCAGAGCAGGCAAAAAGTTTTACATGCACACAAAGAAGAGCCCAATATATTAGGGTTTGCATTTGAATAATATGGCTGTATTTCTTCCTTTTCTTCATGGAAGGAAGGGATTCCATATTGTCACAGAAAGTGTGCATGCATGGGTACCTCTCTGACAAACTGGCTTTGTGAACATAAAGGCTCCATAAATCTGATTCTGTGTATCTCAACTTTGGGGGAGTAGAGGAGAGCACAGTATGCGCAGATAACAAAATTAACATCTGAAAAACACTTTGTTTTCCTTTCATCTGAGGTATAACACAGATTCATTAGGAGATCTGCATGCTTCTGTACCTTTCCCCTTAATATTAGAATGAATGAGTGCTATTTACATATGTCATTAGTGGGAAAATCCCCCACAGAGGAGCGTACTGAATCCTAATTTGCACTGAATAAAGTGCTTTATGATGTAAGACTGTCAGGCACCCCCAGGTCGGTGCAAACGAATGTTTAATCATCACAAAGAGTTAGACATGACATAGTGCAAAATACGTCAGGCAGAATCACAGCCAATATGAACTTCCAATGCTCAATGACTCTTTGATCAGTACAATCAAAATGCATCTCAGCCACTGAAATGCTGCAAAAGTAATAAAATGCTGTCTTGTGATCGTGGAAATTAAACTTATTTCACACACTAATACTTAGGGAGAGCATGCATGACTTGGTGAATAAATGCAACAAGTCTGGAGGTAGTAATGGCAGCACTTCACATTTTCCCACTGTGACTAAATGGACCATGTCCCACGGTGTGGGTGGGGATTTATAAAGAGAGTTACAAACCCTAGAGAGGCAGCACTCCCACCCAACCCTTTTCCTGAAGGTTTGCCATCTCTGGAGCTACAGACCTGCTGGTACAGCCATGCGTTCAGCAATCGAAACAACAGCACACTCTTGACTAATACTCTCAATGATTATTTTTCCCCTTGGTATTTTGCTTCTGTATACATAGAGCTATTATAGGGTCCCTCCTGTGACCCTCATCAAATTCTGTGACCTGTGTAATACAGGAAATCAGGCTACAGGGCTTACAGTTGCTGTTGACACATAAACAGCAGAATCCCTTTACGTGGCAGATAACAGCCATGCTATATCATCAACAGTAGCCTTGATGACAGATAAATTTAACACAAAAGCATGAATTTTTCCTATGAAAAATTCACTGTTAAGAAAAATATGCAAAGAAAGCCATGACAGATATTTTATCTTCCTTATAGAGAAAGCTTAGTGGTACCAAAAGATAATGAAAATAAAACCAAAACAACAGAACACAACCAAAAAAACCCAAACCAAACAAGCAAAAAAAACGCCAAAATCCCAAAAGCAACAAAACCCAAAAAAACCTCCAAAAAAGCCCAAAATCCAAAAAAATAAAGCCAAAACAAAAAAAAAAAAAAAACCAAAAAAACCCCAGTGAAATGTTTTGTGGAGATGTTAATTCTATAACATTTGTGGTTCCTAATTTATTTTTTTTTCAATTGTTTGTGATTCTGCATGGTCTGAAGTGAATTACCAAGCTCTTGTTCATTCCACTGGTATCAGATCTATTATTCAAAATTTACCCCAGTGAAAAAGTCCAGGCCCATCTGTCACAGAGGTGGTCATCCACAGATGTCAGAGTTAGCAGAAGAGCTGCACTCCCTCTGAATTCCCAGATAGTGATTTTGTCTTTGAAAAATAAAAATTTTCAATATTGAAAGAATTATCTCAGATTTCATTATTTACATGAATCTGGGAAATAGCCACACACAGCCTTTGATGTGTAAGACATTGGAGCAAAAACCTGTAGAAACAGATTAGTGTTTTAACACAAGATGCACAAAAATTCCTCAGTCAATAAAAGATGAGGAAAGAGGACCTCAGCCATTATTCAGTAATTGCACAGATGATAAAAAAATCTGAAAGGCGCAGCAGAATATCTTTATGAAAGAAACAACAGAGTGTTTCCAGAAAAGTCTTGGAAAGGAAAAACATTTAAACAACCTAAGAATTTGAATAGGGATGTGAGAAGTTATTTAGGCCACCAGAAGATAAACTGCATATAAGCCAAACATATTCATTCTTTCCCCTCCTCTTCCTAAATTAAGTATGCACTTAAATCCCCGGGAAGGCATTTCTGAGGCAGGGTTGTATAGAAATAGGTGCCCTAGACTGATAATACACCCTACTCATAAGTTACATACTGGCTTAGCTGTGAGGCAAAGTAGACTTCATGCTGCTCTTGACCATTCTGTCACTGTAAGTATTCATGTATTTAAAATCAAGCCCACACAAGCATTTTGCTGAACTGGAGCTTTACAGCAACTTAGGATCAAAGTTTGAGTGTCATGAAAGCACATGGCTTCTCTTCCAGAGGGCAGTAGCTTAAAATACTTGCAGTTTAATGCTAAGAAAATTTAATGGAATCCTGCAAGGGAAAATAGATCCCCCCTCAGCCCACAGCAAATGTAAGGTTTGACTCCTGCCTTGTCCTTCACATGTCTCCAAACTGCCTCCACTCCTTTCTTTGTAAGCTTTACTGTGTGGTCAGCATGACACAGGCACTACAGTGAGACACTTTGCTCATAACAAATCCATCCAGAAGGATTCCCTCTCCTTGTGGATAGAACATGAGAAGCTGTTATCCTTCATTACTGTCTCCTAGTCTGATGTACAGAACTGGTGTTCAGGAGCCGTGCTCAGAGCAGCAGCAGTGCACTGTCATGGCAAGGCACAGACACAAGGGCTTGATGGTGTCCTGCCCAGTCTGCCTGGGGACACTCCCTGGTGAGGCAACATGCAGGAAAGACAGCTTCTTCCTTGCTCAAACATATCTTTTGAGCTTTGATTTCCACACTGTTTCAAGCAACATGGCATGGCAAGGGATCCTTATTAACAAACATCTTTGAAAGTCAAAATCTCATAAATCATGATTAGTTGACCTGTTATTGCCTTGCACTCATCCTTTGCAGGTGTCACACAAGAATCAACAACTCAAACTTCCCAATTTAACCATACTGCTCACTCCACCAGACCTAGCTGGCTAAAATGAAAAGTGAGAGAGAGAAAGGCTGAAAGAGGCAAGAAGGAAGTAAAGCAAAACACAAACTTTTTTCTCATTAGGAAGCCATATAATGTTAAAGTAGGCAGCATCTGAAAGCATACATTTATAATGATCCAGTCTACATGAATACCATCCTTCCTTCAGGATACTGTGAGCCAGTTCTCTTGTATTCAACCCTACATTTACATATAGATTGAACCTTTCTAGAAAGCAATTTTACGCATTTTGTCTTAATATTTTTCCCATTAGCATTGCACACAGATTAGGCTTCTTGAGAAGGAAGAGACATACCTGGATATCATTTGCACTATTTCTAGAGATCATGTTTGCTTTTGAAGAAAAATATGTAATAAAAGACTAATAAAAACAAGGCTGGTTACAAGTGAATTTTCAAGAATCAGATTAAAAAAAAATTACAGAAATTGTTCTAGTGCTCTTAAAACAAACACTTTCCTAATTATCTCCTCTGGTGAGAAGTAACAATAGAAGAAAAACAACAGCAAAATTGCCCGTAAAACAAACTTCTCTCACAGGGCTTAGTACTTCAGCAAGGATCATTAGTCCTAATCAATCAGAGCATTTAATCATATGCTTAAGTTTAGGCTTACAGATAAGCATATGTATAGTCAGATAAGACTAGGTATTGTGCTGAACTGGGGCTGAAGTACTCAGCATCCCACAGGATTACCCTGCACTGCTGAAATCTAAATTTTCTTCATGTCTTATTTGCAGACTGGGTGTAGGATTCAAATTAGAGGAAGGATTAAGGAAAAAAAAGTCCTCATGATAGCAGGGCCAGGCTAAGCAAACATTTCATATACACGCCAGGAGAAAGATGAAAGGAAAGCAGCTGCCCTTCCACGGTCAGAAATTCTTATCTGTTGACTGAACCTTTGTTAGTTTGAGAAAGCACAAGTGGTCTGCATTGGCGGAAGGTTCAAAGCAATTTTTTTTTAATAGATAATGCAATCAAAAGTCTGTCTGTCGAAATATTTAGAGGAACAAGATATCTCTTTAACCCCTCTACACCTGAGACCTTTGTCAAAGACTTTAAGAGGTGCCTTACACTTGTTTATGTTTTTTATCTTTAATAGGCTTCTGCATTTTTCAAAGATTAACGTCTTGTGAGCTCCTTTGAGCAAAAAAATATATTCTGTAACTTTTAGCCAGTACTTCTCTATTGACTTCTTCAAAGGAGCTGCATATGAAGGTATGCTACCAAAATAAAAACCAACATGCAAACCACAATGTCATCTGTGGTTGTTGTTGAGGAACATGAGGTTCTGGTCTGCCTGTAGCTGGTGCACATTCAAAACAAAAAATTAATTAACCCAGGCAACTTACTAGAGATAAGGTAAAATGTTCAACACCTTTAAATGCCAATTTGAGAATGGAAAACAGTGTTCTGTCTGGTATAATTATCTCAATATTTACATCTTCTTAGAAAGAATGGTGAAGTAAATAGGAACTTCAGAGAAGAATTCCCCTGAACAAATTTTAACATTCTGGCAAGAGTGGATGATTTCTGAGATTAAATCATGCAGAACAGACTCTTGCAAGTTCCCAGGATAAAAACCAATGGAATAGGATTAATATCTTCTGTGTAGACTTAAAGCAGAGGAATTTGGGTACAGAATAGTCAACTGCCATCTCTTTAGTCTTATATTTACAGTACTGGAAGGGTTCCAGAAAAAATAAATTCAGTTCCTGGGTTTGCCACTTCATCTCGCTACTTACAGGCAGGGGCAGTGCTGCGTGCCTTTCTTAAGAAGTGGCTCAAATGACAAAGAGCAGTAAATGTTATTATTCCATTCCAACTCTACTACTGCCTTTCATTCATTAACTGCTCCTGTTATTGCCTATCATCCTACTTTTTTTTTTCCTTTTATCCAAAGATACTCCAAACGCACTGCTTATACTATAGATGCTGCTTTCTGACAGACCATGCTTTTGTTTTTGTTTCTAATTAAACTCTACACAAGTGTATTTGCTGTCACTGATCCACTCAATACACTCAACATACCGGCCCAAGTTTTCTAAGCTATTTGCAGCAAAAGTAACCAATCTTTTCCCACAGCTTATAATCTATTAGAAGGAAGTGATGTCATACAAGTTATCCTTCTGCCTTTTGTAATGTCCTTGCTGGCTCAAAATATATAGCTTCTCAGTGCTTTATATCCTCACTCCTGAAGCCAAAATTTGCTCTGCTACAAGCAAGTACAGTTCCCCTGAATCCATTTAAGCCAAGACTGAGTTTAGCCCCTATGCCAATAAAATTTCCATTTGTATTAAAATTGTCTACTGCTTTGGAAAGACATGTGAGTTGGAATTACTTAGATTTCTGTGGGTATTTCTCCTCTGATTGGGCCCTCAGGCCAGATTCATCCAGACACCAATACAGTCAGGATCAAGCTGTTTGTGCATTTACTATCTGTGGCTGTGGACTTAGCCAGGACTCCCAAAGCTTCTTAGCTGCTGGAGAACTGGCTGAGGCTATTTTCAGGCAACTGCTGTGGCCACATTAGAGCACAGAACAAGTCAGGGGGTGCTCTGGCACCAAGATTGTTTCTCCCTAAGCCCCTGGGCAGTGTCACCTTGCTGATGCCTTTACACAATGGATGTGCTTGCCTCAGAGGCCATGGGCTGAATTTCCTCCTTACATCAGAGGATGACAAAAAATTCCCAGGGAAAAACATTTCATTATTCCATCATTTTTAGCAGCCTGCTTAGTGCTAGGCAAGGTTCATTTATTTAGAAGCTGGGGAACAGCCGACAACTTTTTAAAGGCCTCTTCATGCATCCTTCACTCTTGTCCCAGTATCACCCAGTGTGACCCAAGACAGAGCCAGTCTGGAGGAAAGTCCTTTTAAATGAAACCTCCTTTCCTGAAGACAGATTAGTTACCAACAGAACATGCAGATGTGTCTCTGTGCTTCACCAAACCCACTATTCATCCATCTCACTGCAAGGACTCACCATAGTGGGGGGATTAATGTCAGTCAGTCCCAGATGGAATTTTTAGTTTTAGTCATTTTGTTGAAAACCAAGAAGCTTCCTGCTGTCCCCTGCAGCCCACTGTGGGAGTACTTTTAATCACCACATGGACTTTTTGTAAGCTAGAGCTGGATGCTGCAGCAGTGGTGCTGCTGGTGGTGTTGCTGCAAAGCACAGGCTGGAATTGTGGGAAAGAAGAGGTAGAGAAGGAACAGGAAGGTGAAGTTTATAATTCAGCAGCAACCATGGGAAAAAGTTAGTGTGACAGATTTATAGATTTAATGAAAAAGAGACTATGAAACAGTAACAAAAATACAACTAAATAGACAGGTACGTAGGATTTTTTTTAATTTAGGTAAGTTTAACAAAATGCTTAGACTAACATGATTCTTTTGTTAAGCTGGATAATATTTTTGAGAAACAGCATTACAAAAGGTTAAACATAGAACAGATGTAAGTTATAAAATACAAGCTGATCAAAGCTCAGATTTTGAGACAGATATGTTAGCAAATGATGATAAATCAGTCCCACTAGAATTGTAAGAAGCAGACAAATGTAACTCTGCAGGACTGAAAGTCGGGAGTTGAAAAGAGGGAAGAGGAAAAAAGAAGAGTGGAAACAAATGTTAAAGCTAATTCTAAACAACTTGTACAGAACATAACTGACTATATTCTGTGAGAAGGGAATAATATCTACTGACATGCACCCAATCTGATTTCAGAATAGGACTCAAATGCTTTAAACTCTTAATATTGGCCTAATATATGCAACATTCTATTCATTTCCTATTTAGTAGCTGCTTTTCTCAAAAGTTTTCAAATATCAAGAAGATCTATACTGCCATGGTCAAAGCTATAAAAGAGGCAGAAAATGTTGTAACAAAGGTATGCACTAGAAAGCTGATCTTCAGCTACCTTGTCTATATATTTATTTAAAAACAAAAAACCAAAAAGTTATTAACACACCTAAGTTAGGACAAAATATATAGACATACAGGCATTTGAATGAAAGCTGAAGTTTCAATTTCTTTTCCTTTTGTAGGTAAATAAATAAAGCACAGTGAGAAGCACACTATTTACCAAGACCTAAGTGAAACAGAAAACATTTGAAAGACCAAGAAAAAGGAGGTAATTGTTAGGACTGTCAGCAGGGGACCGCTGTGATAATTTGATCTGAACTCTGCTAACAAATCACTGCACCATTCTTTTTACTTTAGTATCTGTTTATGCTTCTACAAATTGAAACCCCACTGGCAATGCGCTGGAGAACAGAGCTCAGCACAATAACACATCAGCCTGGCGATTAGTTCAAGGTGGGGAAGGATTAGCTGACCATCCCAAACCTACAGTCCTCCTCGATATTTTGTCTTTCCTGCTGAGGTAAAAGGGTGCAGACATATGTAAGTAATAAACTAACAGGCTTCCATCCACTTGAGGTTGAGTGGAAGGAATGCAGAACAAAACTATAAAAAAAATAATAGACAAAGGGGCAGTGAAGACTTGGGGGAACTCAATACCACATCTGCTAGGCTATGCTGGGATGTAGCACCAGGATGCCCATAAGTTTTTAAAGATATAACTATGCCTTTTTGTGATCTTGCAGCACACCGTTATGGCCTGGGTATGCCAACATTTAGACCTGACACAAGATCAAAAGGCTGATAAATGAGAGGAAAGGGGATGTTTGACCCACTAGACCATATTCTACAAGAATTCGAGGCTTTTTAAAGCAATAAAAAGAGTAATATGTTACTGCACCTTGAATATATTGTGACATTCTTTTCCAAGAAAAAACCCTAATATCTAGGTTCATATACTTTTATGCACATATATAAATTCATACATTCATATGTATGAGTACATATGCTCATGTTTATTTAGGTAAACGTATTTTACATTATAACAAGCTTCTGAAATCTAAATTTCTGATGAAAGTTATATTAAAATCCTTTGGAAGTTAACTTAATTTGGGGTGTAGTTATTTATGGGTCCAATTTATTACTAGCAAAAGTGTAACAAGCAACAGAAAAGGAGGGAAATCCAGCAGGGAATTTGTAGCTAAATAAACAAAAAGAAGTTGGCTTTTCAATTTTAGCAAGCCTGTGATATGCACTAAATATCTGCCACTGCTGAATTCAACATGAATTTTATGATCTAAGCAAAACCAATGTTAGTTTATTTCACCAGAGTCAGGATGCCAGAAGTACCACCAGTCTTGTCATTTCATCAAACTTCCAGAAAAGAGTTCTGAACTCTAACCTAACCCAATCTCATGCTATAAGCAGCAATAACCATTATTACACATCCAAACCCAGTAGTTTTGAAATTTGTATTTAATGAAGAATGCACCAATACCAAATGCTACACATTCAAAAATTTTCTGGAATATTTCTCCTCAGTGTCACATTAGGGGTTGGTATTTCCTACTTTTAAGGGAACAGACGCATCCTAACCCCTAGAATGGAGCTGTGCTATGGTCTACCATGAACGTGGGGTGAGGAGCCACCAGGTTCTGAGGGGCGTGCAGGGAACCACGCAGGGCCATCAGTGATACCAGAGTCCCCCTGCCCGAGTGACAGCCCCCTGCAGATCTCCCAGTATGCAAGAAATCACAGAATCTGCTCTGGTGACAGTCCTTATCTCTCTCTTCCTCATGCCACTGAGCAGTTTGGAAGGGGAGCACAGGGTAGAAGTGGTTTTCTTGTGCCCAGCCCCTCTCAATGACTTTGAGGGAGTGTGTACTCTCCAGAGGAGGAATTCAGTATCAGCAGTTCCTGTGCTAATCTCTCCTAAGAGCTTTAGGTGCTCAGCACTTTTGGAAATCAAGTTAATAACTATTAATGACTTAGAAGGATGAGAACTGAGTTTTCGTGGTATTCCTTATTCAAGCATTTTTCACATCAAATTCAAGTGGAAATTCAGCCTTGTTAAGAGAGAGGATTGCTGAAAAGGATCCAACATCAAAAAAACCTGAGCAACGCAATTAAATTAAATTTGTATGAAAAAGTGATGAGATGTTCTGATTCCCTGAGGATTCAGAAACATTCTCCTCACAAATAAGTTGTATAAATGTATTAGGGCATGAGGAGCAGCCTATAAAAAGGTAAAATGATACTTGAGGAGGCTGAGAAGTGATTTACCTCTTAAGTCCATCTGTAAGGAAGAAGCTTCCAATGTCCTTAGCTTTCAAAACTCATCAATTGCATTATCTAGTATTGGGGTATTGGCACTTTTTAAAATTAAGTAGCTCAGATAAGAGTCACTGTATTGCAGAACTCACCTCAAGCTGACCACCTCCATATTTCCCCATCTTCCAGGCCACTGCAGCAACTCTGCTGCTGATGCCCAGGTTTGTCTGGTGTAGAAGGTAGAATGAGTGTGTCTGTGTAATCACAAGGCTGTGCCCACCAGCCTGTAAATCACTGAGCAAGAAATGCATTATCTGTGTGTGACACCCCATGCCTGCCCTACAGCCAGGGAATTCCCCACTTTGGAATGCTCTTTTCCATCTTGAGCTGCTCTCCTGCCTGGCTCAGTCCCACCTGCCAGCCAGGATGGATGCTGCAGCACAGGCAGGTAGCTGCTGCTGTCTGGGAGCACTGAAGGCAGACTCAGAATCAATTTTTAGAAGTAGGTAAAAATAGCAGTTTTTTATTCTCTACAAAAAAGAGCAGGCAGGAGAGAAGCCTCTTTGTAGACAGATCTGGGTAAATTTGCATCTTGTCAGATGCACAAAACAATTAGTTGAAATAGCGCAGAGAACACCTACAGATTGTAGGCAATGTTATTTCTACATCTGCAGAACAAAGATCAAAGCAGTCAATAATAAACTTCAGAAGACCTGAGGAATTACTTTGCAACGATTCGACTTTTTCCATCAAACCATCCCCCAAACCATTAATAAATGTTAGGAGTCACCTGTTTGTATCAAAGGAGCAGGGCCGAGCACTGAAGCCAGGATTCCTCCACAATTACAAATATATCAGCTGTCAGAGTAAGTGAATCTCTAGTACAAACATAGCAGCACCTATATAAAGCTTCATATTTTAACAAACATGAAAAGGAAATCACTGCCAGGAATGTTAATACAAGTGAATTCTGAGCAAACAGGTTATTTATTCAATTAGTATCAGAAACCTTTCTATCAAATAAGTGTATGACATAGTTAGAGACAGTTTTTCTTCCTTGGGGAGATTTGATTTTGCTTATTTTTAAGGGCACAGAGTGGACTTTATTATTCTTAGTTTTAAAACTCTGGTGTCTGCTTTGTTTTGCTGTCAGATTTTAAATTCTTGGTTTTAACAAAGTTTTTTTTTTTTTTCATTAAGACTACTGAGGTTTCTATAGACAAATAAAATTAATCTTATTGATTACTAGCTTTTTCATGGTAAAAATGTATATCTGGAAGTGCTAAGATGCAGGAAATAGAGGGACAGAACTGCTGTGGTGAGTTTTCTGTAATAGGAAAACAAAGCAGCCAAACTCTGACAACGTCCATTGTCCTCACCGTCTGGAGTACACCCACATGATGGACAGACTGCTCACCCCAGCCACCTCTGGGGACAGATGGCTTCGTTCTGGACCCAGCAGAATGTCCATAAAATTAACATTGACTACATGTTCCCTGGTAAACAAATGCAGTTTGATTGATGAAGGAAAACTGCAAGAAATCCTGCAAAATACTCTTTCAAAGTCAGAAAAGCCTCTCTGCATTTTCAACTTCTAGCCCACCAGTCTGGAGCAGCCAAATGATTTAATAAATGTATTTTAATGCAATCTTAAGTGACGTGGTTACATTAAAATCCAGTTATTGCACAACAGAGTTGTATTCCAAGGGAATGCAGTACAGATTTTAACTGATGTGAAAACACACAGATTTTGTTTAATAGCCCCTTAATCCTGCCAATTTTACTAATAAGATTACTGTCTAAAAGGCAGCTAAATAAACTCTGCTGTTGACACTTTAAACAAAACAAAAAACACACCCACCTACCCCCTGAAAAGCACAATTTCTCCTGAAACATTCTTTTCCTCTATTATGGCCCCAATCCAGCAATGGGACTACTTATGTGCTTAAAGTTAATCGAGTGCTTAAGTGCTTTGCTGGACTGAAGCCTGCAATAACATAAATCTGAGTGGACAAATTATCATTATGCATAAGAAACCTGCAACAAAATGAAAATAATTAAACAACTGAAGCTGTTTGTAGAGATACTTAAGTGCTGCAAGATGATGTAAAGTATGTGTGCATTTTGCACATTCCAGTTTTGCCATTTTATTTCTGAAGAACACATGCTTCTCACTGTTTTCACTGAACTTTCAGCTGCAATCTTAGCAAGGGAAGTGAACCCCTCTGCCAGCTCTGTATTCTGATAGGTATCGAAATCTGACTGGACAGACACTGAATATTACTGGGCTACAGGATGGGTCTGTGGGAAAATGATTTGCAACAGTAGGTTTTCACTACAGACTGAGCAGCATTGGCATGGTAGAAGGAAATTATGAAAGAAAGTGAAATGGGAAATTAAAATATCAAAGTAAGGGGGAAATGGGATTTAATGGAGCATTTTTTACATTTCATCTTTTGGGTATTGTCTGAAAATATTTGGACTTCCTTCCCCCCATCAGCCAAGCCTCCTCTTGAGCCTTAATTTTCATTTAGTTTTTATCTCTGTCACACAGTCTGCCTTTATACAGTCTCCTTGCTCCTGGTCTAAGAACATTCAGGCTAATTTCCTTTTCCCTTAGCCATTTATCTTTCCTACACCCATTCAAGTCTATGGATGCATGCATCTCGAAGGAGAAAAAAAAGCTGACTGTGTATGTCATAAATGTGACCAGGAATCAAAAATAGCTTGGGGATTAAAATCCATCAAAACTTCACTGTCCAAAGCAAAGCATCCTGGCTGTCTAGACAAGTAAATGAAAATGAAGAGCTACATTCTGCAGGAGTCTTTTCCCCAAACTCTTTGCCATGGTATAAAATTTCTTCTCTTTCATGAAAGCTCCACCTCAAACATTCTCCAAGACGTTTAGGCAGCATATGAGCAACGAGGGGAGCCAGCACAGGGACCCTTCAGGCTCTGGTCAGTCTGAAAGGCTGCAGTCCAGGTGAGTGTTTGACCCTCACGGGTCTGGGAAATGCAATGTTCCCCAAATTCACACCATACCCTGTCAGGGCATGCACAGCAGCCATCTTGCAGCTCCTCCAGCTGGGCAGCTGGATGTTCAGAAAAGTCAGCAGGTTTTAGTGCCAAAATGTGTCAGCTTTGGAAAGCAGTTCCTGTGAAGCAAAAATCCCCACGGGTCATTCCAGCATGGGGGAACGCTAGCAACGGCCTCACAAAGGGTTCTGAGGAACTCAAGCTTTCTGTGAATCCTCCTAACACAGGGACTGCTTCTCCACCACTCCCCCTTCCCCTGGGGCACGTCTGCAGCTAAACAAGACACAAGAGCTTTTCCTCTCCTGCTGCTGTCCCTCATTCCCCTGTGAGGAGATAAGACAACTGGCATGCGAGGCAGCCACGCCACCATCAGCAGCTTCTGGCCATCAGAGTCTCCTTGACAAGGGGAATGCTCCCGGCCAGACCTCTGCAAAATGAGCGTGGTGGGCTGGAAAATCTGGTCATGTGTATTGATTTCTGGCTTCTATTACAAATGCACTGGCTGTGTGTTGTTCTGGGGCCCTGGCTTTTCTCCAGCTTGGAACTGTCAAGATTAGCTATGGAGTATTTTCATTCAACTTTCTAAACATATAACTTTGTTGAAATCATCTTTTGTGTGTATGTGTGTGTGAGAAATGGATTTTCAAGGAGATCTATGAAAAATGATGGTAACCCTCACAGTGTTAATGCAAGTGAAGTTTTCAACGACTGAGAACCATTTGGTTACAGTGAAAAAAAATGTCTCTTTTTTTGCCCCCACAACTTGACTCTACCATCATAAATCAGACCAAGTAGATGTGCTTTGAAAAATGAAAGGGACTTCAAGAAAAAGAATTAAATACTGGAGTAAATTTCATAAAACTGCCTGGACCCTAAATGAAATTCCCTGATTTTCAAGCAGAGACCCCATTATTGCCCCTTTAGGGCCAAGAAATACAACAGATATGGATCTTAGGGTGGATTAAGAATTACTCATCTAATATCAATATGGCTGCTGTCAACTCAAAAAGCATGAGGGATCAAAAGTAACTATAAACTATGGAGCAGGAAAAGAGGCTGAAGAGGACAAGGTGGCAGCCAAGCCATGCTGAACAGAGAGCTGAAGACAGACAGGACCTACAAAAAAGTGCCAGTAGAAGATGAGAGTGAAAGTGTGATGGCTGGAAAAAATACCCTAATTGCTCCTCAGTCCATGATGAACATGTCAACCTGCAAACCCTTTCCTGGGCATAATATTTCCTTCTATATCTTTGGCAGCACAGCTGCTTTAAGTTCTTCTCTTCATGTGCTCACTGTCACACATCCTCTGCAGCATTGCCTGCTCAGTTGTGTTATTGGTCTGAGTGTGCTCTGCAAGATCATGGATGTGATCTGGACTTGAACAAAAAAAAAAAAACCCTTCACCCCTCCAAAACAGACACTCAGGAGAAAGCAACAGGTGAGAAAAACCCAGAATGTCAAATTTTATACTTTGAAATTGTAAAATAGTCCCAAAAGGTTTGGTTTGTTATGAAGTGCTTTAGATTAGCAGACACAATTCATTTATGTTTGGCAGCATTAACTAATTACTGTCTGCAGACTGGCAGCACAGATGCAGCTCCTGCTAAGACCAGCACCACAAAGCATGTTAAGCAAGCAACAGCATAATAGAAAGCACAGCTCCATGGAAAATGTACACTGACAAACTTTCAGTGCTTTTAATTGTGCACTTTTTAATTGGTATTATTCCTAACAAGAAAAAAGGCTATCCTCAGGAGGCGGCAGAATTATATTTGCCTGAAAGCTTATTCTTTAAATAAAAATGGCTGTTCATAGAAAGTCTATTAGTTTCTTCCTTCATCCCACTGAAATATGTTCTGTCCCTTGGGAAATAAATTTTAATTTACTGTAATTTTTCTTGAGGTTTTTCACTTAGTATGTCAATGTACACTTCTCCCTTCTTCCTTTCTTTTTTTTTCCTTTGTGTAAAGACCAAGCTTTTGAAAAATAAAATTAAATCTGAACAAATGAAAAAGAAATGAGTCAAAAATCTCACAAATAGACGAAAAATTTATGGAGCATTCTTTCCAACACACTTAGTTTTTCTCTGTGTGTCTCCATTTTCTAAACAGCAACAACGACAAGAAAGCCTTCTAGTAAATAACATAAATTAAACAAGCCCTGTTAATATTGCCTGCTGACCTCAGAAAGGCTAAAGTGAGAACAGGGTCCACATTTCTTCTACTGCCAAGTTTGTACATTGATTCACTTGATAAAAAATTAGCCATTTCAAATGGACTGAGGTTCTGTGAAGAACATATCCTGCATAGCACCTCCAGTTACACTTGTGGGTCTGCAAGAATGAATGACTGAAGGAAGGAGCTAATGAATGAAGACAGCCTTGGTATTTAGGACTGCTGAGCATGCACAAAGTGGAAATGCACAGAAAGCAGGCAACAAACTGAATGTGTGAGTGGAGAGGCTCTTCCTAGTGATCAATATGGCAGCCAAACAGCCCTCGTGCCACAAGAGCCAAAGGGTGTTAAAATGAGAGTGATGATAACCTGGACAGGAACTGATATAGAGGTAGCTCAGGATAAGCCATAACCAGAGCTCACTAATGTATAGTAACTTGTTTTTAACACCCACAAAAGATAAAAATCTGGTTCACTGTTCTAATTGAGCAGGGCTGGACACCATTCTAAAGAAAAGAACAAATGTAGAAAATACTGACAATTCGAGAGAAAATGCAAAGATGAATTGGGTGGAGGTTACAAAATTCTGTGGAAGAACTGCATCTTTGAAACCAACCTGTCCTAGCTTGGAGCAGGCTGAAGCCTCCCAAGATCAAACCAAGTTATCTAAGAGCAGAAAGCCCAAAACAGAAACACCCACCTCAAGCCAGTATTGGTGTATGTGCAGCACAGGGCCAAATATGCCCTGCATGGTGCTATTTCCTCCCATTTCAGTCATCATATGGCTGCAGTATCTTCAATACTGGGGTGATGTTCTCCACATCCATCATTAATGTATTCTTTTCTCAACTTACAAAGCCTATACCAATTTTCATCCTCACCAGTTTCACTCCATGCTTCTCAGGGGACAATATACCATGCTTTACTAAATTACAAAGAGCTTAGATCCAACAAATTGCCTTTGTGTACAAAAGGAAATAGAAAAACCAGTTGCCTCATCAAAACAAAAAAAAAAAAAAGTCAGGATAAGTTGGCTTGCTCTACCCTGGGGAAACCCACACTTCCTAGTTTGCATTTAACTCAGTGCCTTCAACCATGTTTTCTTTATAATTTTTAAAAAACTGGTTTACTACTGAGATCTGACTCAAAACCCTGCTGTTTATCAAATCCCTTCTACTCCTCTCCTGTTTTTAAGTACTGATGCTGTATGTCTTATTCTGGATTTCCAGTAGTCCTCTCTCTACATAATAGAATTAACAAACCCATGTTGCTAGATCTCCATTATGATTTACCAGTTCATTCTGTGTTTTGGCATGGATTTTCTCTGGTATGCTTAATTTGATGGTATTCAGCCTTTAAATCTTCCTCTTCAGATTCTGCCACTTCTGCAACTGCATTGTTAGCCATTCTTTCTTTATCTTCCTTTATCCCATTTTTAACATGCTCATTCCCCAAAATAAAGTCTGGTCAGGGTAACATCATTAGGAACAGAATGGTGCTCCTAATAGAGTCTGGAAAATTATACAATATATCCACCCCATCTTTATCTTTAAAATCATGGTGATGCACATTTTTCATTACAAATATATATTTGGTAATAACAATATTAAACTCTTCCCTAGAATTAACCACAGAGTACTGAACATCAATTTTCGAGCAAAAAAAAAAGTAATCTCTCTTAGTAAGTTAAATTTATTTTTCTCCTAGTCTGTGCCTGTGCGTGGTAGGAAACAGTAGTTAAAACCAGGACTAGCAGCTACCATCAGTTGCTCTAGCACATGTCATGTACTTCCTGCTGTGTTTTATTAGACAAATATAAAATTAACAACAGAGCTATAATGATTCCCTAAACTGGTTCCAACACAAATTTCCAATTTGAGGTCAGATGTATTGCCTAATAAAGTTTTACAACAGCAGTCAAGTAGTGGTAGTTAGCTCCTCAGAAATACAACTCTTAATTCACCAGATTTAGTTTTAAGACTTGTTCATCACATAAAACAAAAATAAATATTATTATAGCATTACTCAAAATGTTCAGACGATAACCCCCAGATAAGATGGCATTGGGTTACTTTAACTGCAAACAACACAATTAAAGATACTTGATATATTTACATTTGTAGCAAATATCCACTATAACATTTTGATTACTTGACCTGATGCTTGTAAACTGTCATTCTGAAGCTACTTGGCAATTCTATTGCTTACAGAACATGAAACTTTAGATACCAGGCTGCTATGGTCTTGCATTGGGAAACCTTTTGTGTTCTTGATGAAGGAAACTGGGGAAAACAAACACTTTCTTTAACATATCAATAAATTAAACTGAAGGGATAACGTTATAAAACCACAGCTAACAGCAGAATGTGTTCCATAATAACAAAAATAGTTCATCTTCCACAATGGTTGGTTTACACATTTAGGAATTCAGTGTCAGTCCTTAAGTCTTTAATGGGAACCACTGACAAAGTCCATCAGAAATTGTAACAATAACAATAGAAATGTAAGCAAAATTTCCACAGACCCCTATTTAATCTACAGGAAAGCAATTAATCAGTGGTTTGGACATGTCTGTTTAAAGTGTACAAATTTAAGGGAGCTGCCCATATTAGAGCAAAAATCTATCCCCAAGGATGACTTGATTTAGCCAGAAGCTTTGTACAACAAAATAAGAAAGATCCACTTCTTCTTGCCCCCAAACTAACTGAACAAATTAAGTGAACTAGGACTTTGTTAAATGATACACATAAAGGTGGTGCCAAGGGAAGTGAACATTAGTGCTGTAATGCACAGGATCAAAAATATACTATTCTTAGTCACACACAAATACTATCTTTCTGCACATTAACAGTAGGATTGTGTAAGAGTACAGCAGTTTATGGCCAAAACCTCCTTGGGATGAATGTAGATGAGCTACAGGGAGAATTTTCACAACAGCAAACAAAGACAAAGTCACCGGCCTTGGAGTAGAATTTATATGCACATATATTTATAAATATCTCTTTAGAGATACTGTATTTATAAATATCTCTTTAGAAAAAAGGTCCTTCAAATCTAACAACCCTTGAGACTGTTTTGCAGAAAAATCAGCTTAAACCATTCTGTGAATACAGAGCACTACACCTGCATTTCTCAATCCATTCATTTTGAGTTGTTCTCAGGTTTCAGGTATAACTACCAACTTAAATATGCACATTAACTAAGAAATTGTGAGCACACACCTTTTGCGTCTCTGGCTTTATGCTATGTTTTTTTAACTACTGAGTCCTCTACAATCAGGAGATAAAATGAGATTGTACTGTCACAAATTAGCTTTCCTTTCCTCCTTCCTCCTGTGCCCCTTCTCCCCACTTAGAAACTCTTTGGGGTTTCATTATTTAACTTTCCCCTCAGGCGTGAGGATAACACCATTGGAGCCATTTTGCAGGCAGCAGGATTCTATAAATGAGGCACTTATTTAAAGAGCTTCACACAGAGTGGATGTCAAAGTTCTTGGCTATTTACAGGTGACATCACAAGAGATGGCTTCTGAAGCACAGCCAAAACAAGTACCATGCACAGATTAATTTTTCTTGTCCAACATACATCAGAAAACAGTCATTCCAGCCTTGCTTCACTTCACTAAACTCTTCCTTCAAGCAAATATATGACAGAGCTGCAAAGCATTTTTTTCTGCCTGTTGAACAGAGCAGAATTCGGTTATTGCTGAGCAAGAACAGGGCAGATTTTTGGGTACAATTCTCTCTCTCCTCACATTTTAGCATCCTTAGTGAGATGCTAGCAAAAATCTCCACATACAAACCAAAAAATGAGGTCAGGTTTCAGCTCTTGATAGACATGGCTAAGTAATCATCATTTAATTAATCTGAATCTGATAGTGCCACCTATAATAATAAACTAGGATGTGAATAAATTAATTCTTACTTTACATTTCTTGGAATCCACCTAAAATACAACAAAAATTCAGGAATAAGATAACCAATACTTTTTTTTTTTTTAAATTATAAGAGTTGATTAAATATATACAGCCTTTAAGTGGGAAATACATAAAAGCCCTGCATTTTCCAAGGTCAAGTGATTTCCTGAGAGCACAATTTCCAAACTGAGGGTGGGAAGGTGCTGGTGTAGGTAGCTCCATTATCCCAGCAGAGCTGCTCCTGTGAAGGCAGCAAATGCAGCAGTACCATTTGCAGGGCCCTAAGTTTTGAAATTTGATGTGCTGACTTAAACAATATACACACATGCTTTGAAACATCTCTCCACTCCTCTGTTAGATATTAATTCTACACAGTAAATTTTGCCATTTATTAGCATACATTTGGAGTTTATTTTCTCAATGTTTAATCACGCATAGTAGTCATTAGCATATATAAACACTCCTTTTCTAGAGCAGTTTGTGTAGAATTCTCATTTGAGTTAATTGCTATGTAAGATAGCTAAATTCTAATTAAAATTCAATGGCACATGTAATGATAATATTTATCAATAGTGTCTTTCTCAGCAGTTACTTTTATTAAATTACTTAGCTTCATTGTTTATTTCTTGAGATTGAGATTCTAAATTAGTCTGGTTTTAACCACTGAAACAATAATTTCACTAGGCTTTAACTGCAATATTTTTACTTCATATTTTAAGGGAGTAAGTGTCTCTCAAGTTTTGTATTAACTTGTTGCTGCTTTGCTATGTCTCTGAAGATATTTATTAACCTCTGTCTCCTGGCACTGAAAACAAAAAAGCAGCACAGGATTCGGGCTCTTGAAGCTAATGGCAAAACATCCCTTCCTGTCACTGAGCTAGCAGCCAAGCAGTCCACAAGTATCTTGAGCAAAATATAATATGATTAAAATGGATCAAATTTGCCTTCAGATAAAAAACCCAAACCTTTTTAATGAGAACACAGCTCTTTTTCTGCACCACCCCTAGTAATGTCAATTGCTTCACTACCAGACATAATTTACTTTATTTAGTGCAAAACCTTCCCAGTAGAGAGGTCAGGGCAGCAGCCTGGGCTGTTTCTTCAGCTCCCTTCAATGCTGCACTTCCCAAAGTGACCGCTGTGGATGTTTATGTGTATTTGCATAAGCAACTGCAAGCTGAGGAAAACACTCATGCAAACACTTATCCTTTTTGAGAAAATCTATCTCTACTAGGCAAGTCTTGTGGCTGAAAATACAAAAAAAATTCTCTTTGGATCGGTTTCATGTGGGTGGGGTGATATATGTGTAAAAAATACCTGTGTCAGGTTTTAATCTGAGCTCAAGCTTTGCTCCCTGCATGCAGGATGCACTGCTGGAAATAACCTGCTCTGAACGAAAGCAAAAGAACCTTGAGCAGCAAAACCTCCTTTCTGCTGCACCAAATGCAGAAGGCTGTTATTCTCAAACATAAAAATGACTAATCACCCTTAATCAAGTTATGGTTAATAAAGTCATCCAATTTTTGCTTAATCATGTTAATATTCAGACATGTTAAACACTAAATCCCTTCAGGCATGCAAGCCTGTTTGCCAAGTTTCAGCCTACAACAAGGTGTAAATCTCTGAAAACAGCCCTTTGGAAATGCTGACAAACCTTTGGCTATTGTAACAGAAGCTGGCTTCTCTGCAAAAAAAGGAGAAGGCAGAGCTCACTCTCTCTACAAATTTCTACACTAAGATTTGCAGAATGTAATTCCAATGCCCTAGATTTACTCTGTGCAGAACCCCTATTGATATACAAGCCACAGAATGTCACTGAAATAGGCAGGAAGAAGAAAAATTGACTGTAATTAATTATCATTAGAAGATAATATTAATTTAAAAAATATATCTGTACTTCCACCTAAAAGTTTAATTATAATAGATCAGATTCTCAGAGACATTTATAATCAGGTTTATTCAGCTGTTTGTTTTTAAAGGTGCTTTATGACTTTTGAAGCAGAATAAAATGATAAATAATGCATTTTCCTCAGTGTTGGTGGGAAAACTCAGGCTATAATTAGCATACAAAATTAAATATTCTGATACTTGATGTTCAGTTATACCATTTCCGTCATGTCACGCAGCATAAATAAAAAGCTGGCAATCCTAATAGCCCCAATAACTTTATTCTTATAAACAACTATTGCTGTTCCAACACAGCTTATCTTCAATAACTCTTTAAAGTCATAACCCCCGTATATTCCAGCAGCTCCATTGTAGCTGAAACCTGCCCTCTGTGCTGCAGCCTCTGAAAACACCAGATCCCTGCCTGTTCCTAAAGAGCAGCGCAGGAAAAGCTGTGCCACGGTGGCCAGGAAGGCCCCTTGAAAGGGAAAGCCTGGGGAGATGCTGGGCAGGGGCTCCAACAGAGGAGCTTTGTGCTGCCATGCAAATGGATCCTTGCACAGCCCCCAGACAATGCCCAGGGAGAAGGCAGGCAGAGCCAATCCATCTGGGGAGAGCCGGGGAGCTCAGCCTTCCCGACATTCTTTCTCTCACACAAAACACTCCATGTTGACAGCTGTGAATTTTAAACAACTATCCTGTGTATGTTTTTCTAATTTTGTGTATTCAGATAGTTTCCTCGGCGTCAGGGGCTCAAAGAGGAGTGCTTGGATTTCATAATTTAGAGATTTCACGCTTTTCAAGGAGTCACAACTCCTTTTGAAAAACAAAGTGGAAGTGTCTAATGAAGAGAGCATCAAATAGCAAGAAAAGTGATTACTTTAGAGGTATTACAGAAAATAAAATTAATATTTACATAAATTATAATTACAGAGAGTTTCTGTAAGCTAAACTGTGCATGTGATAGATATATTAATAAAAAGTACAAAAAGTTTGCTTGACTAAACATTCTGATTATTCAAAATCCACTCACAATTTGTAGTGCTCCTTTTAAAGTAAAACTGCAGTATTTTGAAGAAAATGTTTGCCTTCAGTCAATTAATCAAATAAAATATTTGGATATCAGCAATTTGTCCATGTAACGAATGAAGTTTTTTTACTAGGTCAAGAACTAACTTAAAACAGATGCCTGGGTAAAAAAAAAATTTCTCTGCATATTGTAAAAAAAAAAAAAAAAAAATAACAGCTACCACCAAAAAGTCCTAACCACCAGTTAAAAGCCTCCCTGTAAAACAGAAAAACCAAATGAGTTTTCCTTTTCCAGTTAAAAAAAAAAGAAAAAAGAAAAGGCTAGAAAATATTATCCCATGTTGATCCCATCATGAACAGATATATCTGCAAAATAGAAATATTACAGATAGGCTGTCATTACACAATTCTGGCCAAAAATGAGGTTTGGATCTACTCCGTAGAATTCTGTCTAACCAGGGCTGGTGGAGCTGTCTTCACCAGTGCTCTGGGAGGGGAGCAAGCAGGGAACTGGAAATCAGGATGAGCAGCTGCCATTCCTGGCTCTGTCACTTTGAAACCTCCAGAGATTTCTTCCCTGGTTTCCCCTTCCTTAATATCCAATTTTAAAGTGGAGGTGAACAGGAACCCATCCCTTTTTATACAGTGATTTGAGGAGTGCAACCAGTTTTGGACACACCCCAGTCTTTTCTGCAAAGCAGGGCAGTTCTCCGACAGATCCTGCAGACCCCTGCCCATCCTTCCAAGGATCTACCCCTGCTGGGAGGGCAGGCTGGGAAAGCCCCATGAAAATGCAGGAGCCAGGAGGACCCTGCCCTTCCCAGCAGCCAGATCACTGCTACACTCCATCCTGGTGCCAGGCTCTGTGCCTTGCCACAATCACATCCTGTGCCTTTCTCCACCAAGTGTTGAAATTGGCTTCTGCTACAGCCCATCTTTGGCTCTCAAGACCAACAATCAACAGAACTTGAAGCTACTTGGGCAATTCACTGCTCCTTACTTGAGGCACTGACCCCTTGCCTTCACAAGGTGTCTTCAGATCACTCAAAAATCCCTGAAGGGGAGCAGTGCATCATTTCCCTCACTCCACCAGCAGCCTCCACACTGGTGAGACCCATTACTTATTGACATTTTCTCTTCCTAATATCTGCAGGAACCAAACAGCAGCAGCAATGTGGTTTTGCTTAGGGGAGGACAGGAGGTGGGTTCTCTCTAGTCTGGAAATGTATTTTCCCTTCTTCCCAGTCATTTATTGTTCTTCTTTTGGCACAAGAAGAACATATTTTGGACGTGAATTTCTCTGTGGGTGTTACATTGAAAATTAATCTTTCTCCAAGGCATGTACAGTCTGGGACAGTTTTGAAATACGTATGAGAGGATGGAGATGGGAGGGAACGCACGGAAATGAGGCCACTTGGTGGGGCAGGCAGAGTTATCTGGCACGTTCCCACCGCCCTGCCTCACCTCATCCAGCCTGGCTGGTCACAGCACACACCTCCCCACGCTCCTGTGGGCTGGCCAGCCCAGGGACAGTTTCTGGCACGAGGCTGAGATGTACGAGTGCTGATCTACACAGCACGTCACAACGTGTGCCCTAAGTCACTTGTCCCCTCCAAGGGAGCCACCACCCTGCCAGCACAGGAGGGACCTCTCACCAACACACAGCTCAAGGTCTGCCACCATTTCCCGTGTGATCTCCCAGCAAAACATCCCATATGAGCACTGCCTATTCCACTCCTTCCCTCCTTTCACTCCTGTTTGTTCTTTTGTGGTGGGGTATATTCCATTTGTACAGCAATACAACCAAAAAGTACAGCCAGCTTCCACAGCCCCCTGTGCTGGGCACTATGGAGAGAAGAAAAAAAGTAAAAAAAAAAGTTGTAGAGCTTTGATCCAAAAAGGTCAAAGAACCACAAAAAAACCTTTAAGACCGTATGTGTTTTTTTCTGCTTAAATAGGAAAGAATAAAAAGCATAAATGCATCAATTTTCTATAAAACAAATTCTAATGAGTCATGATGAGGCATTAGTAAGTGCCATGTACGTACATATTTAGGCACTCCTCTGGCTCAGAGTTGTGGTTTACGCAAACAAAAGGCTTCTCTACAGATTTACACAATAGCTTTACACTGAGCCATTACGACCTATCATGTAACTGAGCACTTAATGACTCTTTAATTTAAGGATTATTGACACAAAAGATGTAACAGCTGCTCAAGAGTTACTACACAGCAGCAGCTTCCCAAAGATATATCACTTTATAATTTTTTATATTTTCTAAACTAACTAAAGATGCTTACATTCAAGGCAGTGCTGTGAAAGAAAAAAAAAAATTCAATGGGAAATAAATTAGAATATACTTGACCTCAATGAACCAGGAAAAAAAAATTAAATTTAATGTTCTCAGTTGAGATCAAATTTCTTCTTATTTATTTCTGACAATGTGAAAGCGTTGAAAAACAAAACTAACCTTCTTTTATCTGAAAATAAGCCTTCTAAGCTAAGACCCTGTATTTTCTATTCAAGTCTAAGAATTATTTTTTTTGGGGGAAGTTTAAGGCCCTTGGAAAAAGCCTTACACAAAGGCAGCACTGACAGAAGTTTAAGTACAAGGGGTAGTGGTGTCACTGTAACAGCAAATGCTTGAAAATGGAAGAGCGTTTGTTAGGCTGTGTGCGTGTATACTTCTATATATTTATAACCCCTTAACAATGAATATTCCTGCTGCCAAGCATTTGGAGACAGAGTTGATTTCCTTTCAAGTAATTGATGTAGGCTTTCTTCAGGACCCCGTCCAGACAAGTTCTCCACCGTGGAGCAGGAAATCACACCGTCAAAGGAAAGTTGAGCGCTCCTTCCACACAGCCTGGGTCAGCCCCTCCAAAACACTAGATTTATACGACTGCTGCCAAAAAAACTTGCATTTCCATGCCCTCCTGTTGCTAAGATAAAGGATGTTTCCTACTGCCTCAGAATGCCGTCCTCATTTAAAACTCCAGCTATGTTCTGACAAAACACACTGCTGTCACCCCAAATTGAGCAAATGAGCCTACGTCCTACAGTATAAAGACCAAAAGAGTTATTGAATATCACCCGGGGAGCACAAAATCAAAAGGCTCCCATTTCTTCCTGACCTTTTTGGGGCATTTTTTTCCTGAAATCGGCCGAGCCCTTCAGCCTTCATTTCTCATGCTGTCTGTGGTAGCACAGGAAGGACAGCCTGGACTTTGCAGTTTCAAACAGATCAAGTTTTGTTAAATAACTTTTTCTTTTTTTTTCCTCCTTCTTCAAACCCAAAGCGGAAGGGAACACTGTGAAGAAAATGGAAACTGGCAAAGAGTTTTAACTTCAAATAGCCTTATAAGTCAGCGTTGATGTGCAAAACTAATTCTGTTTTTTTGGCATTCAAATATAACCCGACAGTTGCAGAAGGGAGGGGTGAGGGCGGGAGAAGAGCAAGGCAGATTCCCAGCCAAGTGCAAAATGCGGAGACGTGTACTCTACAACTTCTGTTTATCAAATGAAATAAGGATTAGATTTATTGGCACCACGTTTTGTAGGGGAGACCACAAACTTGACCTGGCAAATTTCAGGAAAAGAATCCTAAGACAAAAAGCAGTTCTGTACTGCTGCTGCCTTGGTGAAAGGCATTTCACTCATGGCAGAAGGGGATGTTTCCCCAGAGGACAATACCAAGCTTCAGCAAAATAGATATGCAAATAACTCCATTCATTAAGGCAAAAAGGAATAACACTGAATATAATGTATCTAAATATTTGTTCAGGGTTAAGTGATGTTGCCTAAACAAGCAGAAAAGCCCTTTTTTATGTAGACAGGCTTTCTCCATTAGGAGTGCCAGCCACATACTTACTACTTGTTAATTTCTATGTTTTAATTTCCTGTAGTTCTCTTGTGTTATTTTACAGATGCATAACGTAAGAAAAATTCTGGCACAGGGTGTTCATGTGAGCCATGCTGTCACTTGCTCAGGCCTAAGCTGAGTAGCCCTTGCTACCACTCACCATAAATGCACTGATGGGAACTTACACACTTATCTAAGGCTGGGGCATGAACCTGAGCTGGTGGTGTTCACCAGCCTGTGGTGACACCTCATGTGGAAGAGCCTGCACTGGATTGTGCTACAGCGCCCACCTGTATGGCCCAGCCTGACCCCCCTGCCTTCACCATGGGCAGCACGCCTGCCTCCAGCACCTGAAACTGTGCCTGTGCTTGTCTCTGGGGCTTTCACTGCTCAATGCTCTTGGCCCAAGGCACCATCCAGAAGAAAGACACAACTAAGGGTAAGAAATTTCTACCTGAAGCGGCCACACATGTGAGGGGTCAACAAACACGGCAGCAGACTCAGGGCTGTGACATGGGGGGACTTGAGGGCCAAACAGGATGCTGAGTGCCCTGAACACTTGACACAGGAGATATATGGGATCATTCAAACAGAAGGGGAGATCTCCAACAGCTCACTCAAAGGGAAAGGAGGGAGTGCTACCATGTTGAACAGGCATCTGTAGGAGGGGCACTGCTCACTTATCCTGCTGGAGGGAAAGCAGCTGTATAAAATGTGCAGGGGCTAAAGAAGCATGAAGAGTTTGGGGGGTGGGCATGTCGGAACAGCATGTAAACATAATGTATGCAATTTCCCTTGATCCTTTTGAAGCATATTTAAAGGAGGTCACTCAAAAACCTACCTCAAGTGGTCACCTGAGCATCTTAACAGGAAAAATGTACCCAAAAATTGATAGTCTCTTTTATCACAAACAGAGAGAGAAGTGTTTACATCCAGTCCTGCATCTACCAAAATCCCAGTTTATTATTGATTAGAGTAAGTAAACTCAAGTCAAAAGCTAATGAACATATTTATTTCTATTTAACATCTGCCACTGTGTAGTGCCATTATTCAACTGCTCCCTTCTAGGGAAAAGCCATTCACAAATCTGTTCTGAAATTAATTTTTCCATATTTGTTATTTGCATGAAATTTTTTCTCATTGATTAGTCACATCAAATCAAGACAGCCCATGATCACAGACAACTCTACCTGGCAAAGGATGGGCGCCTTTTGGTGGGGCCTCTCTCTCAACATCTATTTGTTGGTCATAAAATTAAATTTTCGGCTGAAATTTTCTACTGGAGCCCCAAGCAAATCCCCAAAAGGAAAAGATTACCTTTCAGCCTGTAGGGGACCTTGCTGCTAACCATCAATAGCCGCAACAAAGAAACAGACAAAACAAAATATTTGAAAAGGAAAATGCAGCTTTGTACATAGAACCCATCCCTCAACCTCCTCCCAGCTAAGAGCCCCAGGTTATCACAGAATCTTCTATAAAACTTCACACACAACACTCATTTTCTTTTACCAGTCCTCTTCACCTTTACTTTCATAAACAGCTCTTTTCCTTTCTTCTGGGGAGGAAAGCAATCTACCATGGCCAGGTGGATTTAATAATGGAAGCCTAATGCAGGGGGTCAAGGAATACGAACGGATTAAAAGATTAGGGAAAAGAGTATGAAGGCTTTCACCTTTCAGGTTTCTGCTCTGAATTTGTCTGATGCCAGCAGTGAGCAAGCAATGAAACCATCAAGGAACTGTGGTGGCATGGAAATCTCTCCTTCAACTTCTAGGAGTTAAACTACGGGATCATTAAAAAGAGTCTGAATATTTTAAAGATATATACTCATTATCAAAGTCCCATGTCTACCTTTCTGTTTCTTCTATTCCTAATGTCTATAAACACACCAAGATGGCTTTTCAGTTAAAAAAACCTCCTCATACTTTTCCCAAATAAATTCAATTCTTTGAGGTATAATTTGTTTTTCTGTGACTTCAAATATCAAAGATACACATCTCTATACACAACTTTCAGTACACCTGACTGTCAACCTGTTGTTCTTCATTTACCAAGTTAAACTTCCTACAAGCAATAATCTGCAGGGGGGAAAAAAAAAGAATAAAAAGAGAACAATCTGACTCTGCCAAGTGCTATTCCTGTAGTAATGTTGAAATTTAACTTGACCACTCCATGATTTTGGTGAAATCATGTTTGAGTTGATCATTATGGTATTACCAATGGCTAAAAGTGACAGTTTATGCACATTGAACTTCCATCTGTCTCTTACAAAGGTCACTTCTTCAGCTCCAGAAATTATAGAGAAATTATCTTATTTTTCTCAAGGTAAGGGAAATACAACTGGCAAAGTGTTTGAGAAGTAAATCAGCCACACATACAAGGTCCTCTCTTGGAATGCAAGGAGTGAGCTCAACAAGCAGAAATTCTTCAGAGCTAAATGATATATTTGGTTCAGGATTTAGAACCAGCCATGATTACATCCAAAGTGCCCTGAGTTAAGAAAAGCAAGTTGCACAACAGAACCAACAGCCGTGACTGAAGCTGGTTAAATAATAAACTCAAAACTACTTAAAATGAACTTCATGTTTCCATGGTGATGAATACATATCTCCCTCCAGACTGTCTTGTGATGTAGAAAACATTCACCAGTAGTATTTTGGTAGCAATCTTACTAATGGAAAATTCATTAGCATTGTTCAAGATGGCGATAACACTGACTTGGATTAATTTTAGACTGACCTCGGTGAATTGGCAGATGGAGATGAAAGCAGTACAGCACCCAGTGGAAAAGTAAAATTCATGAAGATAGCTGCTTGTGACATATTTTTTAAAAAAGATGATGACTGGTAGCTGCTAAAACAAGTGTGCAGACCTATTAGTTTACTTAACCTCTATGACACCTGCTGATAAATCCATTTTAGCTTTAGTAAGCTCCCTCACCAGTGAGAAGACTTAAATCTTCTCAAACAGATAGAAAATGTTATCATCTCCTTGGGTTAGCCTTGCTTAATGGCAGTGAGGCATGGGCAGTTGCAGACACCCTCAACATAATACATTTGACAGGTATAGGATCAGGCATATAGAATAGGAGAGGTCCCAAAGCTTGCCTTTACTCACAAGGCTGCTCCGAGGGTATGAACTGCTAAACTCTGTCATCATCCCTTAACTTACAGAGCTCCTTAATGCGATACGGTGTTCTGTTCAGGGGGAAAAAAAACCTCCTTAAGAGCACATATTTGACTTTGATCCAGTGACATGTTCCTGAAGGAAAGCATCTGACAGGACAAAGATGTACAGTAGTTCATTTAGCCTGTGTGCCACATGTGGCAGTTTGAGGATCACTGTCACAGCCCCTTCGGCTGCCATCCAGGATCGCACGGTGTGGCAGAGCAGGGGGATTGCTGCCGGGCTTCGGCAGGAAAAGGCTGGTGAACAGCTTCTCTGGCTCTTCCCAACAAATCTATTTACGTGTTCCACTCAGAAATTTAAAAACAAGACATTTTAACTTGCAATCAAAAGAAAAAAAAAAGAAGTAGTAACTCTTCACGTCATAGAAATGACACTCGTGTTTTCATTCAAAAAGCCCACAAGCATGGGTGTCATTTCAAGCACACAAACAGATGTTAATCAGCCTGCTCAAGGACTTAAAGTTACATACATGCAAAATATTTTGCATGGAAAAAACCTGCAGATACGTACTACAGACACACATAACTTCTTTCAGTCAATAGAGCCAGAAATCCTGGCAACTGCAGGGTCTGCAGTTTTTAAAACATGATCTCTTCCCAAATATGAATTTTGGGGATGTTTTAATCAGAAACAACTACAGAGTTTCTGAAAATGTAACCAGAAATGAAACACAGAGTTTTTGGTGCACAATTGTCCTTGCAAACATCTGCACAAGTCAAAATACTAACTAACCATGAGCAGGTAGCTAGCATTCATTGTAAATAAAATTTAAATTGATAGATTCTCTGGTGATTTTCTTGAAAACCTGATTTAGATTTAACTTCTCTCTGTGTTGTCAGACATTGCTTTGTGGGTTTCATATCCCTTTTTTTGTTTTATTCACTAAATGTGAAAGCCATTCAGCAGAACAGCACTGTTAGGATATGGTTCTAATTTAGAAAAGAGTAAAGTCATACAGGAGGGGAAGGAAAGGTTCCCTTCAGGAGAGGCATGAGGAGGAGCTGATTAGACAAAGATGTGTCAAAATGGACAGTGTTTATGAAAACAATCAGCACTACATCTAAGTCTCTACTTAGATTTTACAGAGTCTAGTTTCCTACTCTTGCTCCTTCAGAAAGCTACTTGGGATTTCCAATATTAATGTCAGTTTGCTGACTGAGACTTTAGTAAGCATGCCTTTTTTAATTTCAGAAAAGGGAGAAATGTACAATGTTGAGAAGAAATACGAGCAGTATGTTACACTGACATGCAACAAAAAGATTTCTTTTTCTCTTGTGATTGCTGGTAGTCAACACCAGTTCTCTTTTTCCTGTAATCATGAATCTAAAGGCACTGATTATGTCAAGCAAATTCCGTGCATGGGTTTAGAAACTAATTTCTTCAAGTCTCACAGCTTGGTGGCAATATTCAAACATTTATTCAATTACTGCCAGTATTCATACAATGAAATTGGGGTCTTGAAAGACGATGACTGAACTGAAAAAAAAAAAGTTTAGGTAACAATTTTCAATTCACCAACTGTACCCAGGTCTCAGTAGTGATGAGTGTGATCTATTCCTCATATTTCCCTTCAAGCAATCAGCATCTTAAATGTATTGCAATTAAACCACAGTCTAATTAAAACACAAAAGACTTTTCGGTAATGAATCTTTCTGGCAAAGAGCATCTTCAACACTTACTTCACAAACAATAGCACTTGTCAAGAGATGTTAAACAAATTTCAGAACTGAGGCTTTTCATAGCAACTTGGACCATTTGGTATTTTGGTCTTTGGTGCTCAGTGTCAGCCAGTTCCTTATGTTTCTGAAACAGACTAACAATCTGCAGGCAAATATACACAATTTAAAAAATTCATCAGTGTGCCTGGGATTGCATGTGGTTTTCCAAGGGAAGTGGCTTGGCCTATCACTTTCTGACCTATTTTCGCCTTGTTCCACTTCAGCATGTCCTCTCAGCTGAGTGCTGGAGACTGCACTCATTTCAGTGGGATAAAAATAACAATAAAAACTCAGTGCCTACAGCAACCCTCAAGCTACAGAGGGAGAAAAGAATTACATTTTTAATTCACAAAGCTCTTTTTACATATAATCATTCCTTTTACGTAAAGGTCAAGTTACAAGACTTTCTGCATTATGCATAGTGATTTTCATTTTGGCTTATTATTCAGTGGTATAAAATTTATGATGTCAGATTTCATGACAGTTAAACCTGAGTTTGTTCTGTTTCAGAATGACATCTGGGTATAGTGAATAACAAAGCTTCTATGTTAAAATAGCCCCATATTTTTAGGTTGACTCCTATAAAAGAAATTAGACCAAGAGATACTTGAACAGATGTTCAGAATTATATTTCACTTCAAGTGCTGACAAACTAGAATGGCATAATAGGAAATTAATCATTAAAGTCAATCATTAAAAATATTCAATTGTTTGGAATCAAAGTGTTTGGGAAATATTCTTTTCTTTCTGTACTATTGCAGGGAATTTGATATTCAAACCCAAAAAAAACCCTAAGAGACATGCTCGGTGCTGTTGCTTAACCCCTTTATGAGGAAAAACACATTTTTCAAGGTAATAAATGTATAAAAGAGCATTTTATTTGATAATGCATGTACCAGATAATGATTTTTAGCTGCCAGTACAATTATTTATTATGACAATGCAACACCTCTAGTGAAAATTGAGTAGTCTTAAGGTGTTCTGTGCTGTTCATTCATGCAAAGAATTCTTGTCAAATATTTTAATGAGAAGAAAAGTATGGCAGTCAAGATTAAAAGTCAAGGTGACCTTTAACTGTGGAAAACAGTATCTACATATCACCTTACATTTTTTTTTTAAGGTCATCACTTCTCTCTTGAAGAGTCATTCCATAAATGGAAGCAAGCAGTGCAATGAGAGAGTGAGCTATAAAACCATCCTTCCTTCAAAATTAGCCTACACCTATTTTAATATCACATTACACCTATTTTGGTATAAATTCCAAACACTTGCTGTGGTGTCTTCAGCAAAACAAGCACAGAAACCACACGTTACAGAAAACAGGGATATACAAATGCTCCCCAGCCCTCGGTAAAGCAACAGCGCAACAATTTTGGAATTGTCACTCCCCATTATAAAGAACCAACTCATTTGTGACCTGGCCAAGCCAGGATGTGCTGAGTCAGCTGGAAAGCTGCTCTGATGGGCACCTGATGGCCTGTTGTTCTAAAGAGTCTTTGGGGAAACCAAGGATGCTCCCACAGCACAGCCTGGCCTGTTTCCCACGTCGTGTTTCCAGCTGCCGCCGTTAGCCAAGAAGGTGCCCTGCTCGTGCTGTGCTGTGCACAGGTTCTGCTGCATGAGCAAAATCAGCACGGCCAATGTGACCTTCAACAAGGCCAGGGAAGCCTGGAAACACTGTTCCAGTTCCCAGAGATTAAATACAAACAAACCATTGGATATTTGGGTGTTCGTGTTTTCCAGTCTACTCACAGCAGATGTGGCCAATGGGGATTGATTCCTGCACTTCACACACCTCTGCTAGAAACCCCCCAGAAAGCATCCAACAGCCCAGCTCACAGGCTGAACCTCACGCTTGTAAAATCCTGCATTTGTTCCTCCAGCCTTCTTTTAACTTCCCTTTCCCCTTCTACAACTGGAGGGAAAGACAAACCTGGAAGCAGGGAAAAGTCACCTGCAGTTCACCTCCTAGACCATAGGTATGCTAAAAAGAATTTTTTTCCATCCAATATGGCTGCAAAAAGAAGCATCACACCCCAAGGACTGCTTGAGAGAGACCTCAGGGCTGGTCCTTAATAATGACATGAACCTACTTTCTAATTTCTTTAACTCCAATTTTATTTATCTGCAATCTGTACTGACTTTCCCACAGTGAAAGCAGTTCCGGTATAACATGACATGAGAGTGGAGATAAGGCTTCCAGATTAGCACTGGTTTGGGTACAGCCAGCTTGGCTCATGAGCACAGGCAGCAAAATTAATGTTTACTTGCATCTGTCCACAAAGATACATTCTTAGTTATATATACTAAGAGGATTACTCACAGAGTACCATTAATCATTTTTATCACTACCAAACATAGTATCAAGCACACAGAAAAATGTAGTTCCTAATTGCTACTATGGAGACAAAGCAGTAGAGGAACAGGAGATGAAAATAAAGTACTAGGTGTCATTTCTTCTGTGAAATTATATGTGGAATATTTTAATTAATGGGTGATATCATTTATACAAGGTTCTAAGTGAATCTTAAATAATTATAACAGCCAAACACAGTAAATCAGACTTCTAAATTTCCCAAGAAAAATGTTGTGGATAAAATTGTTAAAACATGTAATAATTGAATGAATTTATTAAAATATGACAACACTAGCACAGCTTCAAGTCAGAGCCTGAACTTGCTGCAGCTCTAGATTTAATAAGATTATTGTTTTTCCCCACTAAGAGTATCCATTTTCTTCTGAAGGCCCATTTGCCACATATCATGTGGCTCAGACAATCCATGCATATATATTTTTTTGTAAAATATTAGAATCTGCTTAAATTAAGTTTTATTAATGCATTGTACTTTACTATTTAATGTGGCACACATATAATTTAAAACAAACTCTTGCAAGTTGGGCAGGTGAACTGTGTCTATTAGGAATCCCCACTGAAATTTATACAAGTTAGACTTGAAAACACTACAGTACTTAAATTTTTACTTTTTCTTATTGGTTGGCAGCTAATATCTGAAAAGTGGATTACATTCCTACAAAGGCTGATGCTATGCCCTTTCTCTGTTTAACACACAACTATATTTAACACACCAGTCTGCTATTTTGGCTTTATTAAAACGTCCACAAAATTTCCTTTTTAGTCACTGAGGAGACTTGGCACGAGCTATAAAGATTTATTGATCTAGTACTAACTAGAGTACATTACAAACAGCCAAGTGCCAAACAGTTGCTTTGCACCAGATTGCGATTTACAAGTGAGGAGAGGAAACTGAGTTCCTAATTATGTACAAAACTCTAAGCTTTAAAAAATTGTGTACTTATAATTAAGGTCTTGCAAAATAAATCGTCTTTCTCTAATTGAGACAGAATTTACAGAATTTTTTTTTCTATAATATAGATACACACATACCATTTTCTTTAACAGAATGCTGAGCTCAAATATAAAGAAAATTCCTGAACTGGAAAATGTCACCACTCTCCAAAACCAGCATCACCAAGATAAAAAAGCAACTTCTAAATTTAGGTATCTAGAAAAATTTCAAGTCATTAAAATCTTGTGTTGTATAGCTTTGATTATGAAAAATATTTACTAAATTATCTGTTCTAGTTTTCTTTTAATTTTTTTCCATATTTCTTTGCATTTATCCATGAGGACACGTGCTCATAAGACATGTAAGAGTATTATGTCACTGCAGTGTAACTAACTCTTAGAAGCTGTCTATGCTTGGGCTAGGTCACAGGTACCACAAAGAAAGAGATCTGACCTGGAAAAGTGAAGCAGAACTGGTCCAAGAACCTGTGGCACACACAATACAACCCTTAAATCTAATGAAGGCCACTTGCATCAAATGAAATTAGTCTGGATAAGCCAGCAGCACCAGAGCTCAGAGGGTGACACCTGTTAGCCACAACCTCATACCAACAGTGAGCAGGCTCAACCTGACCATGAACACTTGTGATTTCATCACTGGAACAAGCAAAGCTCCCAGAGTTTATTCTGTTATTTTATAGGGGATTTACCATGACATTGGGTGGTAACAAGGATGTGATTGAGAGCAGCAAGCTTTTCCAGAAACACCTACTGACACTTCAGGCACTTTGGATCCAGTGTCACTGTCACCACACAGAGACTGATGTGTGCCATCGGCTCACAATAAAGCTAAATCAGACACTGAATAGCAAAAAAACTGACATAAGAAACCCAAAGCAAGAAGAAAGTCCTATGCAAAATAACAGGGGAAAACCATAGCCTTTCATTTACAAAATTATTTTTTAATTATTGCATTTTAATGCAATAGAAAAAAGCTGTAACTAACTAACTACAAGTGCTGTAGCTCACTAGCAACATACGAGGGTGTATTTTGGAGGTCCAGCTCCACAAGTTATGTGTCAACAGCCAAGATTTGCATAGCTTTATTACAACCCCTGGGTAGACAAAGTATGTAGAAAATATAAAACAAAAAGAGGATGTGTAATTAAATATGTAAAGTTCCTTGAGATACACCAATTAAGTTAAATACATTTATAACTAGGCATACTTCTGTATTTAAAACCTTATTAAGAGCAGAGGACACAGAAGAAACAGTCTGTTTGATCTGTTTTGAAGCTATGGTAATAGAAAACAAGTTTTCCTGTAAAGTCTCTCAGGACCATCAAACAGTCCCTTTTTTCCCCAGAATAAATACAGAGCCATATTTGAAACCCTTAACCTCATGCTCACAAAGAAATCTCCCTTGTAGACACAGTTGTTTATTAAGGCTAACCCCAGTTCGCTTTCCAGTCATATTTCAGAGATAAGAAAAAATTATAGAAATAAAAATGTCTAGCAGGTAGTTTCATTTGCCTCTTTTATTACAAATCCATATTCAGATATGTTAATATAAAGATGTACAATATTACATAAAGGGCACAAAACCTGACATCGTGACACTGGTGGCTGAATGGCTCGCTTATTGTAGTGGTTCTTATTCAGCTATTTTCTAGTGCTCTCATCAGTCTTTTGTGTGAAAGTCTTTGGTGGGAGTCAAGTCTGAACTGATAAGGCCTTGGAGACATAATCACTGGCCCTCATTTTCCATTGACAGCCCCACACAGCCAATTCACAAACATTTTCATATTAATATTGAGCAATTTTCCTACATTCTAATCCATCAAAGTAGGCTATTAATCCTTCCCCCGTGCTCTTCTCTATTCAAATGCTAACAATTTTCTTCTCACAAGCTAAAACATTTGTCCTACAGCCCCTCACACAAAGACACTGTATTGTCAGCAGTGATTGATCTGAGTATTAATATGAGGGATGCAATGTACATTGTATCAATGATACCACATGGATGGGGAGGAAAAGGTCTTTTTTAGAGGATAAACCAAATGCAAAATATAATAATTTCTCAAGGAGCAACACTTTAAGTGTTTTGCCTGGTGTATTTTATGGAAATTTATGAAAATATCTAGAGGTGTAAAACGCTTTTGAATTTGGAATGCAAAATAAATGCCAGGGATGTCCTCGGTATTGGGACTTGGGTGAGGAGCACCCTGCAGCTGGGACTGGCTGAGGACTGAGAAGGCAAACAGCAGCAAGGCTACCAAAAGCCACTTGGTCTCCAATACCATATTTTATAGAATTAAAGGGAGCAAGGATAGAATAAAAACAAACACCTAAAAAAAATGAGGTGAGGATAACTCTTTAGTGACAAAAGCCTCTCATCTCCTGGAGTGGGAAAAGTTAAACAAGGGCAAAAAGGAGTTCCAGCCTTTAGCCAGTGGGTTCCTCACTACAGGGCCGCCTGACAATTCCTTCACCCTCATGCATGGCCAAAAGCTCTCCTTGGATAGTAGAAAAGCCAAGGGGCATCTGACAGACCTTTGCTTGTACCCTAGTGTCAAATAACTTGGGGTTATTTATTAAAAGGATGCTCAATCCTAAAATGTTTTAAGTGTAGCTTAGGCCTTCCCTGTAAAAATCACAACTTAACCAGCAGCTTCTGCTGTAACTGCAGGAGACAAGCACAAAAGCAGCTGCAAAAGGGGCACAGTCTGTAAGAGATGCGTTTGTAGGGAGGTGAATGTGCTGCCTGCAGCCAGAGCAGGGGCGTGGGCACGGGGAGCTGTGGATGCACAGAGCCCTTCCACAGCTGATACACCCTGGCACAAATTAGAGCCATTTCAGGGATGCTGTAATTTACAGCAGGTTACAGTGGTTATTGGCACAGAGATCATCCCTCTGCAGACAGAGCCCCCCCGCATCCCAACACGTGTCTTCCTCCTCCTCCTCCTCCTCACAGAGTGTGGGCAGAGGCTCAGATGTGCCAGGTGCTGTCAGCAAGTCAAAGCCATCAAACTCAGCCTCAGGTCCGCCCTAGGATCACTTTGCTGGAGCTGCATGAAGCAATTTAAAAGAACATGCAGCTGGATGACAGAGAAATCCAGACCTCCTCAAACATCCAGCACCCATTCATCCATAAAAAGGAGCAATTTGCTCACTTCCAGTAGCACTCAGTACAGGGAGGGGGTGTGTGTGCACACATGAGTATGGGTAAATAACCTCAAAATAAGATAAACACACACAACTGCTTAATAAATTGTGCTGATAAAATCAGCACAGCAACATTTCAATACAAGAGAATTTTTGAGGCTGAGGGTGTAAGAGACACGCTATATTTAAACACATGCAGCTAGCATCTAGTGAGATCACAAATCACAAACTGCAATTTATGCATAATATTCTACAAAAATTAATTTTAATTTCCTCTTCTTATGTACTCCTTCTTTCTCTGAAGGAGCAAAGCAAACCTAAGATTGACAGATATAAACTCAATCCAGCAATATAACAGGACTGGCAGAGCCTAGTGACCAAATGAAACCTTATCACTGGATTTCACTCACATCCCAAAGGAAATCATTCCAGCTCTGAGCACTCTCTGCCATCATGCTAGCACCCATGTCTGAGCATGTGTGTGCCCTCAATGCATCAGGATATGGCAAAATGAGTCCCATAGTTATTAAAATGATTGATTGATTTAAAAATACAATTTGTTCATGAACTTATGAGACAAAGACAGAGAAACAACCAAACCAAAGCAATCTGGAGAGCTACTTTTCTTTTCTGTACCTAAACTGCGTTGGACTCAAAGAGGCCTGAAAGCTGCTGCTGCTTCCCAGGGTGAACTTGCTCTGGGCAGAACAGCCCTGTTTAAAGAGCTTGAGTTTCTATGCACAACATCCTATTCCTGTGCCACTTACTGTTGGTACGTTGTATCTTTACAATGAGCAATTAAAAATATTTGTACTTTGAAGCCACTTAGGAGCTCTTCCAATTACTTTTATTAGCATGCTGGCAAACACTCAAGCCTTTTTAATGTTGAGTCAGACTCCTGAGCCTGCATCAAAAACTCTCCAAAGAGCAATTTTGATTTCCTCCACTTCCAGCCAACCAGAAGGGGTGCCAGGAGCTCTCCTGCTGCCCCACAGCAGGGAGATGATCAGGGGAGGATGGTCAGGGCTAAAACTGCAAAGCACCAAGTGCCACCTCCAGCAGCTCTGAAATGTCTCCAACAGCAGGAGACAGCACAAGGGGCTGAGGAGGGAAATGCTCCCTGGTGTGGCTGAGGCTGGAAGGTGCCCAGGTGGGACGTGCAGGGCTGTGAGTGCTCAGCTCTGAGCTCTGAGGGCTCCTGGGTGGCTCTGGTGACTCAGGGCTGGCTCTGCAGAGCTGTGACTCAGTGTCCCTGCAGCGCAGGGCGGGTGCAGGAGGCACCACTCCGTGCTGCTGAGCCTCTCGCAGCAATTCTCCCTAAATCAGGGTGTTAACTCTGCTTGAATGATGGCCAAGGCATCAAGGTTAAGCTTCCATTGATATAAATTAAATTGGATAAAGTATTAGTCATTTCCTGTCCTGCGCTGTTATGCATTGTGATGTACATTATGAAATAGCAATTTTAAACCCAGAAATAGATTGATTTCAGTTTTAATTGAAATAATCTTTGTTTTGTAATTAAGGTATTATGTGCCAGAAGAATGATTTGGTTGGGGTTCAAGCATGAACGTTAGCAATCTTTAGAAAATCCCAAGCTGGATACTGTTTGCTAAGGTTGCTCTTGTGCAAAATATAAAACCCAGAACTAGATAATGATAAAAATAAATCCACTAATATATCAAATAGAAACAGCAGAAAAACCAGATACTATCTATTGAAGAGCTTATTTTCCAAACTAAGGCATATTCACTAATGTATCCACAGATTTAGCAATTCAGAGACCTTAAAATTTAAACGAATTTTATCTAGAGGGCCACATGAAGACTGTTAAACCTGGGATTTAGGGATTTGCATTTGAGAACTTTCCCTCTGTGCCTCCCACCATCACATCAGACAGCAGGAGAGTCTGCCACATCCCGCAGCAGGTTTCCACACCACACCTCTGTCTCTCCTCTCTGGCAAGGTTAGCAAGTTTCAGATCACTACAGACATTCCCTTTAACTAAACTTACGTCAAACATGGTTTCTCTTGTTCTTTGATGAGGAAAAGTTTTTTCCAAGACAGAACTGGTTCTATTTTAAACAGTTTAATGTGTTAAAAATTGTCTTCAGCTACGTTGCAAGTGTTCTAAACCAAAGTAAGTGGAACTTACACTCATCACTGAAGAAAGAGCTGCCATCAGGAATAAAATGTGGGTTTATCCATTTTTCATATGTAAGTCAGATTCACTTTGTCAGTCTGGAGATTTGACAAAGTATAATTCAGAACAGCTCAAGCTCACCTTCCACTGGACTGAGTAATCGGATCAGACGAGGAAACACACCAGTGGCTCTCCAGAACTCACTGCAACACTCCTGAGGAACCTCACAGGGTATGTGTGCCACTCCATCTTCCCAGCAATGCAGGGCTGTCACATATAATTGTGTACACAGGAACCACAACAACATCTCCCAAATTTCCAGGAGCAGAAACCTGCAGCTTAGGAAGGGAAGCTGTAGAGTTTTAACCTTGCTAATGTTTCCAAAGGCCATGGAGGCGTTGCAGAGGCCGTGGAGCAGCTCCAGAGGTGTGCAGGGCTGTGTGAGAGCCCCAGCACAGACAGCAGCTGGTGTCATCTTCCCTGACCCTTCTGTTGGCAGCATTGTTCCTAAAAGACACTGCCTCTGAGGTGATGTCTCAGCACTGCATTCTTAATTAGTTGATTTTTTTGACAGTGGTGCTGCTTCTTAGATATAATACAGTAGATGAAAGACCTTTAAAGGTACTGTGTGTGACACAGTTTAATTTGGCTAAAAGATAAGGGTTTTTTAAAGAAAAATGACAACCATATGAATTCATTCAGTAGTATGGAATGTAGAGTGGCAATTAAAAACAAGTCAGAAAGAAAAAGGTTTATTTTAAAGTTAAATTTCTTAGAAAAATAATGATGTTCTCTTTTCTACAAGGATATCACCATTGATTTTAGCCTAAAAATTAGCATCCAGTGATGAGAGAACACAAATGCAATTCACTGCAAAGGAATACTCATATGTTGATTTTTTGTCTGGATTTTTTGTTTGCTTCCATTTTAATTTTTCCCTATACCTATATGCAAATGTATTTTTGCACCCCCCATAAAAATATGATAGCCTTTCTGATAAAAAAAAAAAAGTATCTCTTATGTGGTTTAATATAATTCTGAGAAGAATGACTTTGCCCAATTGGTGTAGTGGCTCACTGCACTGGTGAACAGGGGTTTGTGCATCCACTGCTCCTCAGTCTGAGGGCTATGCAGGCTGAATAAGGAGATGAATTTAAAATGTGTAAATGACAAGTCTGAAACTTGACTGAATCAGACAAAAGATGCTATATTTAACACTTTGCCCTCTAGTTTTAGACCACCTTCTTTTTACTCAGCTGAACAGAATATTCACAAGTGGCTTGCAATTCTCTTTGAGGTGTTCAATTTTTCCTGGGTCTCTAACTGAAAACTTTAAAAAGTGGGTGATGATTATTCAGGTCAAAATATATCTAAATATACTGTAGGAAGATTCTTAATTAATGACAAGATGGAAAGAGTGAAAATTAATGGGAAGAAGTTTTGAAGTACAGCATATGAAAACACTGGTAATTTACACAATATTATAAAAAGCTTATCAAATATGACTAGATTTATCTTTGATCCTTCTGAAATATTCCTTAAGGCCTGCTCAGTACAGTACATCAGTCACCTCCTTATTTGACTAAGAGGGAGTGCGGCCTTTTTTTTTATTTATGTTTTAAAATATAGAAAATAGCACACCACAATAAAGGAATCAACCAGCAGCCTGTGTGCTCCAGTAACTGGAAAAGATAGAAAGTCAGTGAGTAGATAATTATTCAAGGTCAAACCCTTCTAGTGTGGTGCCAGAAAAAAGCAAACAGTGAGGGTTAGCCAATACTTCACAAACACTTGTTTAAGGATTTCCTAATTACTATAAGTGGTTCCTCTGGCCCTGGCACTTAAAAAGGCAGCTGTATATGCATGATGTCATCCCTGCTGCCCATTATCTCTGCAGTAAATTTAGAGGATTAAGAAGCAAGCAAGGCTAAATAGTCAAAATAATCATGATTTTTCATGTTTCCTACCACTAAAAATTAACTACAGAAAAAAAGGACAAATTTAAAACTTGGATGTAATTAACTACTGAAATGTATTTGAATATTTTGGCCCAAAAATCAGAAAAATATTTAAAGATGACATGTATGCAGCATGGCCACAGCTCCATAATTAAAACACAGGTCTTCAAATATTTTCCTAACTGTGTTTCCAGAAACACTCACTAGCCTTTTTTAGAATTTCTACAAAATTAGTTTATCAAGTGCCACAATGTAGAGGCCCAGAGATTGTCACACAGTCACTTTCCCTGTCCTACACTTTGCCTGTGTGGGAAGTTTTGAGAAATCAACTTTTCTGTCCCTACCTCTTATTTTCTATTAGGGGAAGCTGCTCCTCAGCCCTGGTCATTTCTGTGTTCACCTTCTATTTGCCCTTGAAACAGGAGCCAGTGAAATCTGTGCTCCTGATTTGACATTGCCAACTTGCACAGCCTCAAGAGAGGTTTCATGGTCATTCTCTTCTTGGTTCTTTTCCTCCTGTTCCCCTTAATTTACAGCTGCGTTCCAGGTTAGCGTTTGTCTGGTAAAATTCCTCTCCTGCTTGTCCATTTGTAGCAGAAGTATCTGATTGCTGCCAGGAAAGTTTTAAAACTGTTTTATAACATGTTAGAAGCTCATGTCAACACTATAAGCCAATTTTCTTCTGCAGCATTGTCTAGCTCAAGCAGGATTTGTCCTTTTGTCTCAAGCTTCAGAAACAGCTACCAGTCACCAATTTACCTTCTGTACTTTACTGTGTTTCCTACCTAGTGAAAAAGCACTCAGTATTTTTCTTGGATCAGACTTATTTTGCATCTCAAAACTAACAATATAACTTTCCAGCCTTCCAGATCTGGGTAGCTTCTACCACCATCTTTTTAACCATGTGGTCTCTTTTTACCATGATTCTCTCTCCGGGTGGGTGTGAAGTTGGATGTTGTCTCCAACCACATGGAACATCCAGGGGTGGTCATCTTGGTAATATTGGCCTACAAAACACTCCTTGGTCTGGGTCTTACATGAGAAACACTCCAGCTTTAAATGCAGGAGATAATGTCTATCTCTATTTGAGCACCTTCTGATAACTGAAAAGAATTTTGTGCTGTTCCTATACAAAGGTGAGATGCCCCTGAAATCCAAAGCTTTCTATTTTAAGTAAAGATTCTGCATCCATACTGAGCACACCCACTCCATCAGGAGCACTGTGGGACACACACAGCCTCACCACTCAGCACTTCCCTTCTCACAAGTGCCTGCACACGGAAACTCCTGCACCTAGCCATGGGAATCCTGTGAGCCTCTCCACTGCAGCACACAGCAGGGACAAAGAAACAAAGAGCTGTGGCTGCATATTCACCAGATCCACTGAAGCCCCAGAAGGTTTTCTACTACCTTCCAGGAGCTATGGGTCAAACTAGAAATCAATTTCTAGAAATTAATGAGATGGCTGAGCAGTAAGCTTTCAGAAACAACCCAGATAAGCCCATCTTTATTCTCCCTTGCAGTAGAACTTCCTCAGAGAGCAGCACCTGCAGCTTTTGCAGAGCCCAGCCATGCTCCTGGCCATACTATTGTGCACAGGGTAACTTGGCAAAAGGGAGACACAGGGGGAGGAATGCTGCCATGTTTGAGCATGGAAAGTAAATGTCTTGCACAGATGCACATACCATAGGGGAATGTTAGACCTAGTCTGACCTTCTGTACCACAGAGACCATAAAACATCACCAGCTTCCTCATGCCCTGCTTTGATGAGATGCATGTACAAATCCAAATGGGAAAACACTTACATATAAGCTGTAGGACATATTATGCACAGAATGACACCTGCTTTTTATGCTCTTTCAACATACAAAATTGTCTCTACAAGAAAACATCACTCTTCCCAAGATGACAGAAGTTATATTTCTAATAATAAATATTCTGCCTATGGAGAAGCTGTAGGATATATGTATTTCATAGTTCATGGAGAACTGAAGGGGTAAGAATGAGGCAAGCAAACCCAGATGAGCCCTGCTCAGACAGCTCCAGCACAGGATCCCTCTATGCAGACAATGGCTGAATAGTAAATAGTGATGGAGAGAACAGAAAATATGGGGACTTGGAAGCCCTGGAAGCAGGCAATGCAAGAAGAAACAGGAGATGACACAAAATATTGTGTGAAAGAGCAGATGTAGAGGGGCTAGAGAGCTGAAACTTGACTGAAAAAAGCAGCTCAGGACATAAAAAAAATTCCACATTGAAAAAAAGGGACAAGGGGGAGGTGTGGGATCAATTGATATCATCTACCACTAAAGAGACATATTTAAGGGGATACTATTTGAGGCTGAGCAACATGAGAATATTCAAGTACAGAAGAATACGAAATAATTTCGTGCCTTAAGGAAAATAGAAATTATTCAGTCTGGTTCTGTCCAAGTACTACCCCTCATCCCCTCTGCTCAATGCCTCCTTAAACAACCACCGTGGTCCTGCTAATGGAGAGAAACCTTGCCAAAAGCAGTAACAGGTGAAGAATAAGGAGGGAAAGAGGCATATTAACATGGAAAAGTGCTATTAGGAAAAAATAGATCTTTCTCTGTGATTTGGGACTCAGAAAAGAGAAGTTTCTTGGTAAATTCACATTGTTAATTTAGGGTGTATGGAACTGCTTTAGCCATCACCCAAAGGTCAAGAACAGTGCAATCAGGGGCATAAACCAGCACAGCAAGGATGACTTTTATGGTGCATAAACAGAATGAGTAAGATTCCATGACTCCTCATGTAGAATAAGAAAGAGAAAGTTTTATGCTATAATCAGCTGTTGCAAAATGACATGTTTTCAATCCAGCATCCAAAATATTTAGGTTTTCCCTTTGCCTTTTGGATCTCTGTGTCATACCATCACTCTTTGATATCTTAATGGATGCCATTTTGGCAAAAAATAATTTACTCTGAAAAAATTCTGCACCAGCATTAGCTGAGATGAAAAATGACCCCTTAAAAAATCCACATCATGTGAAATAAGCAGATTTTGAAATTATGCAGTTCATGCCATAAGAGTAATAAAATAGCAAAATTAAGGGGCTTTTTTATTTATAAGTAACTGCTTTCTTCTACCTTTTATAATGTCCATCTCTTAGCATAACAAAGCTTTTCATAGCTTACTAATGGCTCCCTGTCACTAGTGTTGAGAACTATTATCACTGCACTGCCCCTTCACATGGGCCTTTCAAACATCACTGTTTCACTTAATTCTTTCACCTCCTTCAGTTCAAATGCAATAAAAACCTTTCACTGGCTGACAACTAGAAAGGCAGAACAGCCTCCAACTGCTGTATAATTCAGGAGGGCTCTTTCTCATTTTAATTGGCTGCCTAATTGGAATGTTTATGGGTTCTGCGATAGCTTGGGATGAAAAGGCAGGGTGAGCAATTATGTGCTCAGCATTCCTATCTGGCAGAGTTAATAGTTTTTTTTTTTTAAAAAAGCTAAAGTTCACTGGAATGCCATGTTTTTGTTCTCTAAGAAATACCTTGATTTGAAACAATGTAATCCCCAAGTCAGAAATTATGTCAAGCTGTGCTTATCCAGTAGCAAGTTTGAGCTTTTGGAAGCCTCTTTGCTCCTTTTTGATGTTAGCATAACATGAAGAACAGGAGGCTATCTGGTGGCTGTCGAGTTTTTAACTGCTTGCTCTCTCACTGGCTGGAGATAAGATGTAAGCAGAGCACTTGATGGACTTGATTAATTCTCTGGAACGAAGGTTTGTCTTTCTTGGCTCAATGAATGGCTTCATTCTAGTAGATGAGGTCACCCAAGTCAAGGCAATAAAGTTTCTGATATTCACATGAAAGCCAGTTTTCAAAGCTGGCAGCCCCTAAAAAGAGAAGCAAGTGTTTTCTCATTTACCTACGTTCTAGTGGCAACATCCAGCCTGCTGCCCTATCTGTCCTCTCCAGCACAGGACCGGGCTCCAGCTGAAGAGCAATTCTAGCACAAGATGAGATTTAAAGGAGAGGAAACAAAAAGACACGCTTTGTTCGAAGAAGCAAAGATTTTTGTCAAGTGATTTGTCAAAATGCCAACAGAAAGAGAAAAGTCACTTTCCAGCTTTTTAGCCTGACCAGTACAGTTTCATTTCCACCACTTGCCCTCCCATGCTGTCTCTGTGCCACTCCAGCTGCAAACCTCTGGGGCCAAGGAGCAGCTTTGTGGTCCCCTGTGCAGTGCTGTTGTATTTCAGTGAGAGAACCTAGGCACTGCAAACACAAGGAGCAAACATGGAAGGATGCTCTGCTCTTCTGAACACTTGCACCCTTGCATGCTTTGAGCTTTAAGGGCAAGTTTATGGGCTGTCCTTCACAAAGCAGACTGGTCATGCTTTTTCTTTATCTCTTTTAATAACCACCATTTAGTGCAAAACCAGGAAAACTAGTGAAAAGGGCTGGCTTGGTTGGTAAATTTTCTAATTATCACAAAGGTTTGTTCAAAGATGTTTATTAATCTCATCCTTTTTGCTTTTCAAAACCATGCAAATGATAAGCAGTCCCTCCAGTACTCACTACAGCCTAGCAAGTGCAGCAAACAACCCACACAACAATGCAGTCTCATCTGACGTACAGATTTGTTTTTTCAGATAACTTGAACATCCTTGGTCTAGTACGAGGGACTCTAACTCATTCTACACTTTCTACGCTCCTCCTTCCCAGTTCAGTTGTGTCCTCATCTCCAAGTAACAGAGCACTCATAGTCCTGCGGATTATTAGGGTTGTTTTTGTTGTTTTTCAAGTGTTTGAAGCTTCCTTCTAACCCATAGTTCTGTTACTGTGCTGTAGTTTTCCAGCATGTGCAGTTACAGTTGGAAGGTGCTGACAGGAGCATCCATCTCAGGTACAAGTGCAACCAAATTGCCAACCACAGCACATCTGCCAGATCCCTCCCAGCTGCTGCTACCACACAGGAAAAGGCCACGGGGTACAGAGGTTTTGGGACACTGTGGGATTTTCTAAAGGCTTTTCTAGGTGCCATGCAGAAATTAGAAGGGGGTATAAATGTTCCCATTAAACTGTGGAGGCAGAGTTTTACCCCAGGTTTTATTGCCATCCAGAGCCTGGGAACCTGTGGAAGAAGGGCCTTGTTTGGAAGGTCAGAAGTCTGCACCACATCACAGAGCCAGCTCTGCCTAGAACACACTTAGGAAATGTTGATTTGGTGCATGCCAGGAGGGATTTCTGGCCACAGCAGCTCTTAAGAAATTCTTGCCAAAGGACTCATTTTCAGATTCACATACATCAGTTCAACATCCAAATTATACAAAAATAAAATATGACAAGTCATACCCTTGCCACTATAGATGTAGTTAACCTGTAAGAAGTCAGTCAAGCAATTAAATAACACTTTCAAATAAGCTGTTGAGTAAATAACACCACTTTTAAACTAATCTTTGTTCACATTTACCTAAAGATTGTGACTTGCTGATATTAAGCATTTTAGAGGAAAAATCTAACTGCTCAAGATGTCCATCTCATTTTATGGGGAAAGGCGATTCAGAAAATCCCATATGTTTGGTCAGGGTCCAAACATGTGGACGCTTATGCAAACCAACAATTCTTTGAAGTATGCTGCTTTCTAAAGTCCAGGCTGAAACTTAAATTTAATAATCAACAAAACAGGCAGAGCTAAGGCAGCAACTCTGCTAAACTCTGCAGGACTGGGATATGAGAGGAGGCGTCTCTCTGAAGTGACATTATAGGCCCAGATGTGCTGTAAGAGAATAAGAGTCTGCCTTAAGATGGCCTGTAGACCCTGTGAACTTCCTTGTTTCGTGACTTTAAAGCAAGAAGAAAAATAAATAATGAAACATATTAAAGTCATTATTGTAGCTGTGTGCGCCTTCTGAAGGTTTGGGTTTTTAAAAGCTCCAACCTTTGAAAAAAGTGCTCAGTGAAATTAAAGGCAGCAAATCTACACTGACCTGTATTTTTATATACTAACAAATTTACATGTGGAACTCATTGTCACGAGATATTATTAAAGCCAAGAGCTTAGCAGGATTCAAAAAGGCTTAGACATTTATGTGAATAATAAGAACATCTACAGTTAGACCAGAAAGGAAAAAGACATTTATAAGTGACACTAAAACTCAGAGTTGAGGGCATAGCCAATTACTAGATGTATTGGTTTAGGAAAAAAATCCCAATTGACACTTTTTTCCATAGCTGTCCATTTCTTTGCACCTCTTTTGCACATCTGGTACAGACCAATGTCAGAGGGACCATCCAAATCTGAGCCAGTCCAGCAGGTGTTACATCCAAAACATAAAACTCTTTATTATGTAAAGCTGTCATGAAATATTTTGAAAAGTCTGCTTATTCCTTGCCTAATCCTTTAGCATTTGGCAGCTCTTAAAAAGGGTAATGGATATTCCACAGTACTTTGTATATCCACAAGAAGAGGGCAGTTGTTTGCAATATTTTCTCATGTCGTGTGCCAGGACCTTTTCCCCTTTATGTGGCATCAGACTCCCTGGTCCCATATGGACATTCCACTCCAGTCAAAACTCTGTTCCACAAAACCTCTGGAGTTTCACAACACCACTGAAAAGTCCCATGATTAGGTGCATGGGATGCACTCCCAAATCCCAACAGAGTCCAGAAACTGGGAGTGCTGAAGGAATCTGCAATTGTAAGCAAAGCCTTACAAGAGCTAAGGATCAACGCTGCAGAAAAGGTCAAATGAATGAGTGCTGTGAGGCCATGAAATTATCCACTTTCATCTGTTAAACACCTGAGAGACATTTATATCACTAATGATCTGTAAACCCATATTGACACAAACACAGCATTTGCTACTAATAAGTGTGTGTTTGTGTCTACAAGAGAAAAATTGAGGCCTCTCTCTTTTCTGCATGAACTTTGCCTGTCTTATTCTAGCCATCCTAATTTGATCTTTGCTGATGTTTATTAAGTTTAAATATCAAATAAAGTGATTTTTCTGCTTGGAATAAAATATCAGGAATGTGATAACATATTCAGAAGAAAAGTCAAAATGACCCTTAAATAAGGAATGCATAAACTCCTAGAATTAAATTTATGCTACTTAGCATCACATTAAAAATATTCAAAATATAAATCAAAATTCAAGGGTATAACTTATATTCAATTTCAAATTTATGGCATTTTAAAATAGGATGATTTCCTTAAATGTGCAATAAATTTGGTTTTGTGGAATTGCACATGCCACCTTATCATGACAGTTGCTTTATCTACACAGTCCACTGAAGCCTAGTCACTTTATATAATCTGAATTCACAAATCAACTGTCGTCTTCACTTCACTGATTCATTGCTGATGGGCCTTTCACAAGGTAAAAAATCCTCTCCAAGTTGACAAGAGTAATAAATGGAGAGGTGAGAGCTGCCTCTCCATCCTGCTGTTCTATTGTGCTGCCGATAGTGACACATGGCAGAATGAGCTCATAAACCAACCTCATCTTTTGACCTCTGCAGAGCAAACGGAAACACAGGGGCATTTATGATGATGACTATATTTAAAGACCAATAATGACTAGATAAACCCCTGAAATCTAACTAGCTCAAGCAAAGCATGGAAAACTGAGACGGGTTTGTGTATTTAATATGGTGAAAAAAGTGTTGAAAATACAGCTATGATGTTTTTGGAATAACCTAGACTACAGCTCAGCTGCACCAGGTTATAAGATGCTTACAACTATTCTATACACACAAGAGAAATCTTGAAAAGATTAATGAAACTATAATTGTACTTTTTGTTTTGTTTTGTTTTTCCAGATTAGGCAGAAACAACACAAATCAACAACTGAACCAGAATAGAATTCTAGGAATAATCGTATCTTTCTAAGTTAGAAGACTTTCTTTGACCAATACTTCTCAGGAGAGAAAGGACAGGTGGCCTTGTACTATACATATACATACAAATACATACATATATATATATATATATATAAATACATATGGCCTTGTACTACCCTTTGCAAGTATTGTAGCACTGAATTTTGGTTTTTTAGGAATATTGTTATTTTAGGAACAAATACTAGTGATTAAACTTCAACCACCTCATTATTTGCCTTCTCTAGTGAGGACACAAACTCCATTACCATTTAAACATGCCTGTGAATACAGACTCACCTGGTTAAAAGTATACTCTGGCTGCCCTCTCTCGTCACACCCCTTCCCAAAAACAGGCCACAATAAAACAGAATAAAATCTATTTGCTCAGAAACACCGATCTCTATCAATATATTATGATGGGGTGATGTGCTTTATTTGCCCACTGAGTCCATCCCAAAAGCCCCACCAACACCACAGCTTTTATTTTTATTGATAAGGCTCAGTTCAAGCTGTGTTTGAGCTGGGTCAGTTTTCAGGTAGAGCTCAGGATTTGGGTTACAAGCAATAGCCAGGCTAGAGGTCATATTCCAATTAGGTAGCTCTGAAACCTCATGAACTCAGGACTGTGAATTAATAAAAATTAACTGAATTTCACTATCAACTACAAATTCCTCTTTTATATCTTGTCGTGGCAACAGTTTAATTTTACCACCCAGTTGTACCTCCCTCATCTAATGCCACAATTTACCATGGCAGGCCGCTACACAAAGTTTGTAAGGTAAAGTTCTTTGTTAACAAAAAAAAGAAAAAGAGAAAAGGTTTTTTTGGGGGGGATTGTTACTTTTTTTTCCCCCAAAAACACTTGCCTTTGCAGGAGTATGTAAAACTCAGTTGTTCACGCTGATTATCTCAGGCAGTATCAGTTGGCTTAGTTTGAAAATCAGGTGTACTGTTTCATAATTAAATTATTCAACAAAACCTTGACTGTAAAGCCTTCTCCTAAAACCTAATTAAGAGCATGATTTGATAAAAGCACATTCTGCAATTTTAGTTTACATTCCCATAGGAGTGGGAGTGTCATTATTTCATGCTTTACACATGTGGGGCTTCACAGGATTGTTTGGTTTTTTTTGTTTGGCTGGGTTTTCTTTTTCCACCTTTCTTTTCCCAAAGGTGATTTTGAATTATATGAAGTACTCCAAGCTTAGATCACATAAATTCATTAAATGCTGGCAATATTCAGCTCAGATAAAAAAAAAAAAAAAAAAAAAAACAGAAACAAAACCAAAAGACACACCCCTAAAAACAAGCCAAAAAAAACCACAAAAAAACCCCCCAAATAACAACAAAACACCCCAAAGCCACAACTCCCTAAAAATACTCCTCAATAAATATAAGAGAAAGACATGGTGAAAAGAGCACTAATCAAAAGTTGGCCCTTGTTCAAGCTGCATATGGTCACATAATCTTTTAAAATACATGATTCAAGTCTCAATTTAATTATGTAATAGCACAAATGGAATTACACTGCAGATGAAGTGCAGTATTTCAGCTCAAACACTCACTGGAGTTGTGTGACTGACCCAAGCTTATTTCATTTGGCCATTGTATTAGAGGGCTTCATCTGGATGCAAGCACACGTTGCAAACAACAATTTCAATGCAATATCTCCTCCTCTTGATCCAAATTCCCATGCAGGCTGGGCCAGGTTATGAAGATAATTTGTCAGGCAGCTTGCAATGATTATGACAATGTGATATTAACACGTATTTTTCTTGAACTGTTTCATTTGCCATACATACTCAGGTGTCTGTTTAAAAATGCAGATTCATCTTTTTCCCATGTAAGCACTTGTGTGTGTGTGTTCTTTAAGTGGCAGATAGTTATAGCAACATCTTAGGGAGCAACTGGAAAAAACAAGAATTTTCTCTTTCAACAAATTGGGAATGCAAAACCCTAACTAGCTCATTCCTCAAGGCTTGTGTACTTTCTGTGCTGCAGCAATGGGCACTTCTCCCGCCTGTCCAAGCTGGATCCTCACTCCCTCTCCAAATGGAGGCCTGTAAAAACTGTGGGCAGGGAGCAGGGATGGGCTGATCCATTTCCCATTTTGGCAGTAGGAGGAGAATGAGAAATTTCAGAACTCAGGGACTTGGCTGAGCTGAGAGGCCTCAGAGAATGAGGATGGAATATTTGTACACCTTGTTAGGGTACATCACACCAATGACACTTTGCTTCTGTTTAGAAAACAATTAAAGCTGCTGTACCTAATTGTTGTTATAAAAAATTAGGAACATAGTCTTGTCAGGCTTTTATGATGTTCATGTACATCATAGCTTGCAGATGCATTCCTGCTAGCCACATCAAAGTGAAAGACAAAGCAGCTCAAGATTTAGATTACAAACATGATTCTACACTGTACAAGGAAAGGTACCTCTCACAGAGACAGCACAGTACAGATCTCAATACACAGGGCACGGCAACCTCTGACATGCTGCAGAAATGGGCTCCAACCAGAACAGCTGAGGAAGATCAAGGAAAAAGCCCCAAGCCAGAGAAGAACAACGTTCTCCTTTTCTAGCCCACCAAAACAAAGCAGGGTGGATAACATCTGTAAATACCAGTGGGGAGAGAGGTGTGAAAGAAATGAGGCTCTAGGGAGGAAAAAGAATCACTTAATTGAGAGAACCAAGTACCAATCAGCAATTAGAAATGCCAGGAAATTGGAAATTAGAAAAAGGTCATTAACCAGCAAAGTGGTGAGATCCTGAAACAGCTGCCAATGAAGGGGGCTGGGGCACAAGAAACCAATCTGAGGTTCGAGTGGAACTTGACAAATAGAAGAGAGGATTACATCATGCTATGGCTTTTAGACTTTTTTTGTCTCCTCATCTTGGAGTTCTGAGATGGATTTTATTTTTGGCTCTGTACTTGACTTTAGGAAAAGCTGCTTTTTTGTAGAAGCTTCTACTTCCTTTTAATATAATTATTCAACTTAATGGATAAAGCTCTTGTACATCTATTGCAATTTAGAGGTCTGAAAGATTGAAAAGCATTACTTTTTTATATTGCACATTTTGTTTTCATAGTAGAATGCATCTATAACACCAATGATTACTTCTGTTCCTTGCAGCTGTGTCAACACACCTTCTCTTTATGTCCCCCCTGACAGGGGTTTATGTGCAGAATAAGAGTCTGTGCTCCCCTTCTCTCCTTTTTTTTCAATTCACACCAGCTCTGTTACCCTACTGTCTCTTTCCTGAAGATATTATGCACTTCCAATCCATCCTCATTGCCCCACACACTGTCCCTCATTCTCAATCCCACATTTCCTTCTGCCCTCTTTTACCTCTGTGCAATAGTTTTATTGCACCATCTGATTGGTTCTTTCCCCACCAGCATTTCCTATTTCTCTTTCTACAGACAGGACAGATAAACATGCACAAAACCTATTTAGATAACTAAGAAATATGACACATATCCAAGCCCCTGCGTTCAGCAGGACTCTGAACTGTAAATTATTAAACTAAAAAATATTGTCTAACAGATACAGAGGCAGCCTATTCTGCTTTCTCCTCAGATGTTTGCTCTAGCCCATGAAGAGAAAGTAACATCTCCATGACATAGACCTGACTTTCTCCCCTCTAGGGTCTTCAGGGAATCAGGTACTAAAAAGATCATACATTTGTTCAGGTTTGAAAAGACCTTTAATATTGAGTCTAACCATTAACCCAGCCCTGCCAGTTCCACCACTAAACCATGTCCTCAAGTGCTTCATTTATATTTCTTTTAAATACTTCCACGGATTGGTAACTCAACCATTTCCTGAGGCTGTCTGCTCCAATGCTTGACCAGCTTTGAAATCCAGAGAGAAGAGGAGACCCAATATCAATGATTACAATTGTACAGGTGACAGAGCAGCCAAAACATTTCCCTTGGAGGCTTCTCAACAAAATGTCTACAAGGCAAGGCTCCACAGTACCCAAGCAGCACAGCAAGACAAACACTGCCTCTGTTATCACCTTCAATGGTTTCTTGGTGCCTTAGATCATCTAGTTAATTTTTTCTTATACCTCTCATACACTTTTTTTAGTCAAAAAATTTTAAAGTATGTAGCAGGAGGACAAAGTCATTTGGCTAACAGCAAACAGATGGTCATTAGGAAAGGAAGGAGGAAATCTCCCAGGATTGGGAACCTCTCTCCTCCTTAGACTGACCAACATGGCACTTCCCTCATCCACGGTTTCAAAGCCACTTTTAGATGTGTCATCCACAACCTATTCTCAGAGTACAATCCAGATATTTAATTCCCAAATCGAAAGACTTGACATTAAATACCAAAAAAAAAAAGTCCATATAATTAACCATTTATGTGGAGTGCCAGTCACAGGGAAGTTAAACCTGGGCACAGTGTCCCAACTGGTGTTTCATGCATCTTAGTAAAACAAAGTTAAAAAAAATGCCACGGCTGCAAAGGAATCTAAAAATAATCTTCTCCAAAACTGCAAGTGCAAACAACCTACTCCTGCTCAGAACACCACTAGAATCAAGTTCTCTTTGATTATACAGGACCTTGTAATCACAGCCCTCTGAGAAAATTTTTGGCTACTTTCAAAAATGTTTGAAATTCACTCTGTAAAATTAATGCACAGAATCTGAAAATTCTACCTTAGCAAATACAAAAGACCATTTGATTAGCTACAAATAAAACCCCCTTGAGCTAAAATGAATAAGGTTTAAGCTACTTCAAATTATTTTCCTGCCTGATAAAGCCATTATCACATTTAGAGCGTTTACAATGCAGAACTACATTCCTTTGATCATCTTATAAAATTAATTGATCTTGCTTATCTATTGTACTATTTTAAATCATTTTAATTGAGGACATTAGAAGAAGTAATGGTAACAACCAATGCATTTATTAGCTACTGACGTTCAAGGCAGCAATGTCATTTTCATAATCTGAATTTCTCTATAACAAAATTCCATTCTTAATGGAATTTACATATAGATCACCCCCAGCCACAAATAATTTACTGTTACTTTAAGTCCTAAAGGACAGGCAGAAAAACTGTGAAAAATCACTCCAGCCATACTTAATTTTAATTATTCTTTAAAATCAGATAGAGACCCTGAAGTTAAATTCTCATAATTAAATACAAATTAAAAGTTTCTAAAAGCCTTATTTTCAACTCCAATTTTAAATGCAAATGAGCACATAAGAAAATTGTCCTATGAAGAACTGAGTAACGTTCATCTACAATGTTTTGTACCATAGCCCCAACACTTCTCCATCACCCAGAGTCCCATGGAGATCCTCACTGAGTTAAAGGCTACAAAAGGCTGAGTGCAAGATTTGTTCTTGGGAACTCCTGAATCAAGAGAGTCCCATCACAAAAGTACCAGCTCTGCCTTTCCAGGTGCTCCAGAGGAAAGGACCTGTTTGATTTCAGGCTACTCTGAGGCCGTTTCTAATTCCCACAGTCTGAGGCTCTTGACAGGAGAGGTAAACACAAGATCAGCAGAGTTGGAAGGCAAAAGGATAAATAACATGAACTGGTTGGGTGGATATATTTTGAGAAACTAAAAAGATAAGGAAGTAGAGGCAGTTTTTACATAGAAAGCAAAACCAAAACTAAAATTACACAAATTTTAGCTGCTGAGCTCTTAGGCTGTGGGTTTTCCATTGGCCTAGTAACCTCCAGTACACCTTTTTCTGTCTCCTTTACAAGCCCAGATCTGCATCTTCCCTCTATGGCTGTGGTACATCTGGCACACTAAATTCTGCTTCTATTACCAAAGATCCCATTAATAACAACAGCACTGGCTTCCAGGCTGTCAGAACTGTTTTCATTTCAGATTTTTCTCTTGTTGAAACAGCAAAGTGTCTAAAACAATGCAGCTATGTCTCCCTCTAGTTTATGGTGTGATAGTTTGAACAGCATAGATATGGTTAACATCTTATTACTACAATCTAAAGCAGTAGAGCTCTGTGTTCAAAACTTCCCAGAGTGTATGTTATTAACAATATATTAACATATATGTTACTATATATTATATACTAACAATATATTCCTAACACAGAGATTGCTAAAAAGCTACTGTACTTTTTCACTTAGGGAAACTTAACACATTGTAGGTCAGTGTGAAAACATAGTCAAGTTAAACTACCTCTATTTTATTCTTCTGCTTTAGGTGAGGTCAACCACAGGTGTGAAGGTGAATGCTGATCATACCAAGGTGGTATGTCCTGTGGTAAGTAGCTCAAGGATAAAGTCCATTCAGAATTTCATGGCACAATCATCATCATTCCTGTGTCACCTCACTGGCAATGTCCTTGGGATGGCCAGGATCTCCCTGCCCCAAGCACCTGGCTGCTCCTGAGTGCTCAGCACTTCTGGGGTTTGTCTCCAGCTGCCTTGCAAGGTGGCAACAAATACAATACACCATCCTCCAATAACTCCCTAAAACACAACATTCAATTTGTTTTGTTTGTTTGAAAGACCCCTGAAATCGGCATCTGTTACTCTGTGTAAGCACCCCAGTAACTCAATCTATCAGCAGTTGCTCCTTTGGTTCCATTCCTACAGGAGCAAATCCCAGCAAAATGCATCCCAGAACACAAATCATGAGTCAGTATAACCACAACATATGATTTTTATAAGATTTTGAGTAAGTAACATGATTGTAAGATTTTATAAGATTTTAATGAGCAATCCATGACAGAATGCTAGACCTTTCATACAGAAAAATGAAAGGTGATTAAGTCAAAGTCTTAATCTTTGGAGTCCTCAGGAATGTGAAAAAATGGTTTGATGGTAAATGGAGCAGTTTAACAATTCCCCTAGTCTATGGCAGGAAGTTCTACAATGACACAACTTGTCCTGATGCCTGAAGTTTTGATTATCTTGCCAGAAACATGAATACGTAGTCAGGCTTTTCAACAAAGCAAATTTTCAAGCAGGCTGCTAAACAGTGAGTATGAAGGATTTCTTTTTTTTTTTTTTACCTGAGAAGAAACCTACAATGAAAAGACAGTTAGGGCAACTCTGATCCCGGACATGGTCCTCCAACAGACTATTCCTGGATTTATGGCATTACTGGTTCTTAAGTGCACACAATGAAATCCCTATGACATTCCTGGCAAACTCCTGCAGAGGAATCAACCCCAGGCTAGTAACAGTCATGACACGCCTCCAGTGGAATGTGTCTGAACACAGCCCTGGGTTTTCAGGCTTGCAAAGCAGTAATCCCAACATGAGAAGCAGTTAGACAGCTATTAACACAAAGTTCTCTCTGACATGGCTTGACCAAGGACTGTGGTGTCAATTGAAAGAAGTGAACACAAGAGGACACAGCAGAAGTGTTCCCTTAGAACACATTTTTGAGGTGAGAAAGTGTGCTAGGATGGATACTAAGGTGGAGTTCAGGAACAGTAATGGCAGCACTAACAGATATTTTAGTCTTTATCTATAGACTTAAATCTTCAGTATGTACCTTTGTTACATATACCAAACATCCCATCTGCAAAGTATTTACTAAATAATAATTTCATCAAATCTATGAGCCATATCTTCATTTTAATTTTTATTTCTTTCTTATAAAAACATCTACAGAGGTGTCAGTTCGAGGCCCATCACTTGGATTTGATCTCAGTTTATTTAGCAAACAGTAACCTTCAACTTAGATCAGGCTAGGTTTGCATGTTTGACTATCTCACTTGTCTTGCTCTGCCAGCCTCCATAGGGGTCTAAATCACTAATGCTAAATGTCAGCCAGTGTGCAGGACAATGCATCTGGCACCACCACAGACTGCTTGGACCTTGTGGCAAGGCAAGGAAATGCTCCTTCCCTGTTATGGCTGCTTTCCTAATCTGTGAGGGAAAGGATTTGAGCTGCTGGGGTACAGGCAGGGATGGGGGAAGCACAGCTCCCACTCACAGATCCCTCCATGGAAAACAGGCCCTTCCAGCCCCCAGCAGCAGTGCTGGACAACCCAGAGAGATTCAGGAGCATCATGGAGCACAGAGTCACTGCCCTCAGCAAACCACACTCTCCCAGCTCCTTCCATCATGCCTGACATCCCTGGAGAGCCAGCAGAGGCCACAGGGCTGCTCCTCAGGGGACACAGCAGCTCCTGGCTCCAGCTGATAATGCTGGCACTCCCTGAAGCACACACCTTCCAGCACACCTGTGCCACCCCATCAGACTTGTTGCTATGCTCACTCATGCTGGTGTGAAAGAGGAACACAAACAGCCTACGGGAGAAAATGCATGTGAAAAGGACAGTGACCCAAACAGAAGCCTGTCTATGTAAATAATCAGGGATTAACAAAGACAAAAATAAGTCTTTCAAACAAATCTGAACTGCCTCAAGGCTTCACGCTGTGACAGCTCTCTACAGATATTTCCATCCCTTCCACAACTACAGTAAAAGATAAAAACATTGCAGTTCTAAGCGGAAAAGCCCAAGAGCAGGGGTGGCTGAAGCTGAGCAGCAAGGCCTGAAGAGTCCCAAACCTGGCAGAAGGGGAGGAGGTACAGCAGGCAGCCCCTCCAGCTCCTCCCATCCACTGCTACCCACTACTCCTGGCCTCTGGACACAGCACCATGCACACAAATCCCCTCTGAAATATCCCTGTGTTCCAGTTCAGCTCCCACCTTTTCCCTTCCGTGGTCTTTGGGAATGAAGGGGGGGTGGAAATTGTCACATAGATAACACAACACATGCAATTCAAATGTGATCTCCTAATGAAGGAGCAGCACTGACTGATCCAAAGAGGAATGTCCCAGCAGGGAGAGCAGACTGTGAAGTTATGTAAATAAAAGGGTCCCAGGGAGAGGCCTCTCCTTTGCCCATGTGGGAGAAACGCTGCTGGGGCAAACACATTCATCTGCAACTGTGGTACTGAGGAGGGGGAGAAGCTGCACAGCAACCTCCTTCAAATGGAGACACACACAAAATACCCCGCTCCTACCGGCACAACTGTGGTGTTTCTACAATCACAACTGCAAATTTTGTAATAAAATGAGACTTCGAATCATAAATTATATGTAAATTGCTTGTGTATAATTTACGAATACCTAGGGCTAGATATTATTATTCTCTGCATTGATGGTTTTCTGCCAAATGCTCAGATTGCTGCTTTGTAGCTTAACATCCTCTCTTCTACTCTGTGACCCCACAAGTGAATACACATATTGTAAAAGAGCAATATTTACTTATGACAAAAGGGGGGAAATATCCTTGTTTTACTGAAAAGCTTATATTTACTATAGGAAATAATAATAATAAAAAGTCTAAATAGCTTTCCTCATAAAAATACTAAAGCAATGTGATCTCTGCTTGCCTATGATTAAGGGTGCTTTGTAAACAGATTGTTGTTAATTTTGTGATTCAGACACCATAATACTGCAAGATAAGGGTCTGTTTTAGTCTGAAAATATTTAGCAACCCTACAAGTTAAACATGATATATATATAAATAGAACTTCCTAATTAACATTTCTCTTTTGTCTGACACTTTATTTGCCTTTATTTTTTTAATGGATAGCAAGCATAATGACAGCATGGTATTCCTCTTGAAATAAACCTGCCAAGACAAAAGCATGTGTCTTGGATTTATTTTTAACAAAAAGAACAGAAGTAGCATCTTTTCCTGAGGTTTGCTTTTGTTCTGTCTGTAGGTTGCTCTGATCGTAGGTTGATTGGTTCGGTACAAAGCAATAAGTAGAAAATACTTTTTCTGAAGAGATATTCAGTACTTTAACCTGCCCTCTAGACCTGAGATACATGGAAGATACTTAAGGGTCATCTGTGTTATTTGACAAGTGTTACATCTCTTATGACAGGCAAAGATACAACCTTAGCACTCATCTGATGGTGCCATTTTGAACCTAACTCCGGTGGCAAAATGTTATTTTTTTTTAATACAAGATGTGATAGCTTAGTGCTGAAACACGGATTTGCAGGCAGAAGATAATATCAAAGTGGCCATTTGTGATGTCTGAAATCGTAACCTCCATGTAAGGCTCAAAGACCCATTCCACACAAGAGATACCTACATAAAACACTGCAGGCATTTATGGATGCCCTTTAGCCCAGGTGTCTAAAACTATCCCAGTGAAATACAGCAACCCAAACCTAGGTTTTTGACATTTTGCAGAATGATTATATGGGAAACTAAAATTAGATAGCTATGAGGATGCTCCAGTCACAAGAATGGCTGTCCTCAGCTGCTGCACAGACACTTCAGCTCCACAACACTTTCAAGAAGGAAGAAATGTGAAATGGAAGAAAGATCTTCAGCTTTCCTTGCCTAGGTAGGCACTACCAAATTTCTCCTTCTGATCCATCTCTAAGGTACTTTCTAGACATGGAATATAGCCCAATAACTCCCCTCAAAACCTTGTGTTCCAGAACTCACCTCCTGCCCCTTGCCCCCAGCCCATAAATGTAAGAAAAATGCTTCTTGATGGTTGGGAAAAAAATATTAATTCCTGAGGAAATATCTCCACACACATACTCCCCTTACATATTTTAGGCAATAATTAATTTTAAAAAAATCTTCATTTTAATAAGCCTGAGCTATAAGATTTTTTTCACATGTTGTATAGCCATGGTGGAGTAAACATGGGGACACCCAAGGACAGCCAGGACAGAGGGAGAAAGGTGCATTGCAGCCTGTGCCTGCCTACATGGCTGCATTAAGCTAAGCCACAATCTTGCCTTTAAGCTAATTAATTAACTGCTTTCAACCATAACTGTTTCTTCACAGCTTTCTTAGTCTGGCAGTGATAAATACACAGTAATGATGTTAACAGTTTGGATTTACACAGCTGGTGTAACATACAGAATGGCATTCATATTTATGGACTTGGCAAGGTCCTGAGCTACCCTGCACTAATGTATCACCACTGAAATCACAGCAACTGGGCAGATTTACACCATTGAGGGATCCAATGACCCACTGGGTGTATCAACTCCTATGTGGGCATTAAGCCCAAAAGCAATATTTATATATTCATAAAAGTACATACTCACCAAACAAGCTAAAGGTACTACACTGGAAATCACCTCTCTTCAATTACTGCATGTAATTTTTAATGCTGCTCAAGTTTAATTACAGTGAAGTACTTAGCTGGGCTACAGCTGATTGATCATATTCTTGACTACTTCTCCTCACAACTGCCAGATGGAGAGATCTAGATTAGTTTACACCACATAATAAGAGCTTACTGCTGAAATAGGAATGAATACTGCATAGTTCAACTTGACCTGCTTTATCAAACTTTATTTAAAAAACCCCACCTCTTGCTAATCAATTCTTTCTATTTGCCTTTCTCAGTTTACCAGGAATTGCTTTGCATTTAGGTATTTTATTTAAAATGGAAATGAAATCATAATACATTAATTTAGTCAATAACCAAATGCATAAAACATGTCAGGTTTGGGTTTTGTGGGGATTTTTAGTATGACCCTGTTTGCACATTGGTTATGTTCTTTTAATCACTTGTTTCTTTGGAGGAACTTTTGAGTTCCTCAGGATTCATGCTACTAAAGAAAAATTATTGTATTTATAATGTTGCTCATTTGATCCATCTGGGACAGAGTTCAAGAGAGGAGGAGAGGGAAGACCATAAATGAGAATATGTTTTTCTCTCAAGTCCTTGTATTTACTCTAAATTTTTTTTTCTCCTGTATCCCCTCCTTTCAAAACCAATAAGAAAATACATCCCTAATTTAGTAATTTCAAAAACTTGACTAAGCAATGCCCAAAACACGATGAAATAAAAAAGAAGTATTCTCAGTCAGAACTACAAATCAGTTGCTCATCTTCAGCATAAATATCAAGACAAGACCTAGCTCAGGAGGAATGGGACAGAGACAGAATAGAGCAGGGACCCTTGTAATTCTGCTGTGATTCCAGAAGCAACCTAGAGAGATTTGCAGGGCATAAAGTGTTAACCGCTCCTACAGCTTCAGACAAGTATGTGTTAGTTGTAACATGTTTGAAATCAATTAAAAGTTAACCTCACATCTGTAGCAGACTAAGTGCATTACACAAGCCTATGTTCATGAATTTAGCTTTGGAAGGAGCTTCATAAATTCTGGATGAAGGAGCAAGAAGGAGGCCAGTTTGGAGCTTGCTGGGAAGCAACCATGATGAAAAATATTGAATTTAACCTGTAGTGGCAGAGGCATGGCTGCAATCCACAGCAGAGGGTCACTATGGGAAGGCAGAGGAGCTGGGATGGTGCATACCAAGAACCAAGCAAGAGCTGTTCTACAAGCAAGGCAAAGACAAGGGTGCCAAGAGTTACACGCTTGTCCCACAAACTCACCAACGCTCCCAGGCTCGTCTTTGAAAACAGATCATCACAGCATTACAAGAAATGTTTGGAGGTGTAGCTTTGGCTCTCACTGAACACTGCCAAAGTAATTTCATTCTCTTTATGAACATGTGTACAGATTAATTACCAATGTAAAATGCAGACTGCCTGAAGAAATGCAACGCGTTTCATTTTCGCACCTGGTGCAATCTGGTACACTGATCCCTCCCAGACTGTTGTGTTTTACTGGATGTAACAAAGGAGACTGTAAGCAAAATTATCATTGCAAAACCTTTCAACTGCTTGGAGAAATGAATAGGAGAGCAGTCAGCATCAGATTTCCCACACAGTTCAGTTGCATCAAAGTGTTAATTTGGAATAACTTCTGAAAACCAAATTTTCAGGAGTATAAATGTGATTGAAAGAAAATTGCTGTTTCTTCTGCAAATGTTATTGAGAATGAGAAACTTGCAAAAAAGTTTATACATTTGCTATATAAAACAATCAACTGCAGAACTCCAAACCAGGCAAAGCAGATTTGGCATCTGCCTGTATTCCATTAAATAAATGAGTAAGCAAAGCAGTTGCATAAAAATTTTTTTAAGATGCATAAAACAATAGACTAGAGATAATACTAGAATGGGAGGACAAACCCATTTTACTTTAAAAGGTAGGCAAGTAATTGTTTGTATGAATGGCTGTGTCTATCTGTTAGTGTAATAACTGCCTGCAGAACACATGAAACAAGCTAGTAGCAATAATTATCTGGAATTAACAATGAACATAAACATTTCTTTGCACTTGCTAAATAAACAGCAACTGCAGCTTAGTATTCACCAATGGTGCAAGTAGAGCACAGCATTTACCATGATGAAGGGGAATAATCATTCCAAAGAAAGCAATAGAGAAGCTTGGTCTCTCCATTAATAATAAATAGATAATTTGAAGCTTTAATTCCACTGGTTCTAAAGCTGCATGAAAAGACTGGATCACAGCCAAAATGCAATAATCACAATGTCTGCAAATCAAAGAAATAAGCCATCAAGAAACTCAAGTTTTTCTGTACCATGTAATTATCAAACAGTACCAATCATTCTCAGTATCTGAACTTTGAAAAAAAGACCTTTTAACAAGCACCAGCAAATGGAACAGGGTCCTAAAACTGTGAACTCTTTGTGTCCCACCACTGTCACACAGACTCTGAGAATCAGTTACTATGCTTATTTTTGCCATCACCATAATGAGAAAAGGGTGTCTTTGTGAAAAAGGATTAAATACAAGGGCTTTTGCACCTTTCCTCTATTTGCTTTAGCTCCTTCTCTGTATGGAAGTAGAGAATGTCCTGATTTGGTTTTTTCTTCACTACATCTGCTTGCAGTTTGCATACTGCTTGCCTATCTGATTGGAGATGAGCAGGTGTGTGCTGCACTCTATTCCAATTTACATTCTGTATTTTAAAACAGACCATAACTTGCCATGGGCGTTTTGTTCCAGGACAGAATGCCAAATACAGAACAGGAAGGTTTGCTTCTTAATTGCCTAAGTAAATAAAACTTTCTTGTGAAATGTGTTACTATATAAAACATTGATGAAATACCATAGGGCAGTTCTGCATTTTCCAATCTCCACCCTCACAAATATGATAATTACTGGATTTCCCACACTATCTTAGTAGCCAGAGTAGTTCTTCCTTTTGGTCAGCTAAAAGCATCATGATGACCAGGAAGAGTTCATTTGGGACATCCATGTAGGTTCTGTTGCTTTGTTCAGGGGGTGTAGGGGAATATAGAGAAATATACTTTGATATATTGCAACACAGGCTGCAACAAGGAAATTAAATTATTCATTGTCTCAATTTTTTAGAAAATTTGTTACTGCAGTGCAGAAACCAATACCCACAATGAGCATCACAAATACAAAATGAGTGGCACCCTTCAGATGTGCAGCACCAGTCTGAGATGTTGCTCCTATTGTCTGGTATCGATTGGAAATCAAGGTCTGATTTGGATCCCCTCTCAAACCCATACACCTGAGGGACAGTAATGAAGACTACCCAGACTGTCAAGGCAAAGGCATTACCTAGTTCTGAAAGTTAAAAATTTAGTATGGCTCCAGGGCCTGCAACTGGAATATTTTAGGAGTCATGACACTATTTGGCTTCATCTATTAACACTTCTTTGGTTCTACCCACCTTGACCGTTCATATTAAGAAAAAGTCCATGAAATCTAAATTATCTTGATCAATATTACAGCACAGATTTCTTTAGACTTGCTGTTAACCTACATACAATCCTTCCACAGGGCTTGAAAGGCCACAGCAAACATTTCTCATCCTGATCTATGCCCAGTACAGATGTCTTGGAGCACAGTATCCCACTTCCAGCAGAAATCCACAGATGTTCTGAGGGTAAAATCAGTCCAGCTCAATGAACTCTGCCATCTTCTTTTACCCTAAGACATTGCCTTTGCATGGTACAATGAGATCCTGAAGAAATTTTCCTATACATTTCAAAAGCATTAATCTCTCTCATCACAAATTTGGCAAATTCAAAGTTGGACACAAATCTGAGAACAGAACTTATCTCTGTTTATGTTCAATGATTTTCTTTTCCCTTTCAAAACCTATTCTTATCTATATAATTACAAAGTTTTCAAACCTGTGCTCTTACTTCTGACATTTTCTGCAGAACAGTCTCCCTGCATTTTATTTCTGCTTTTCACAGAACATCATAACAAACAAATAATCATTAATTAATCCAACTATGTTGTTGCTATTACATCATGAATAGCAACTAGGATTAATCTCAGCTATGTTAGTAATGTAAAATTTAAGCATCTACCCTTACCAGCTCCTCAGACAGCCAAGTCAATAAAGACAGGAATCTGTAAAACAGAGTTATACTGTGTCTGAGACATGTGAAATGGAGTATTTCGGCCTGTGAAAGTAAACTCTTCCTATTGCTTGACTGTAAAGGAAACCTTACAGACTGAATTTTAAGGTACATAATATTAAGCAAGATAAATACTACTATTCTCATCTAATTCTTACTTTATTGCTGCTTTGTAATTATACTGAAAAGTTGTTTATTCCTGAACCTACAGTAAATGTTAGTACTCAGTCTCTTGAACTTCCTTGGCCTAAATCAAGTTGGAAAACATTGAAGTTTCTGTTGGAGGAAGTATCCAATATTCTCATACAACCTCTCACTAACAATTATTCAAGTACTAACTAATACAGTGTCAAAACTTTGCATTACCAGGAAGGAGGAATAAATTATGAAATACATCAGTAGTTACTTCAACTATAATATCTAAAGTATTGTAGAAATGGGGATAAGTTTGGCTAAAGCAATTTTCAGTTGACAGAGATCTGTCAAAGGATTTTTCACTAGAAATAAGCTGGTGGTATAAACAAACTTTTGATCTTTTTTAGTCTTTCATGTTTTTTTCATAGTCTATCCAAATAATATAGAACAGCTTGTACAAATAATTCTATCTTTTGCAATTTGAAATAGCTCTGTTTTAAGGAAGATTTTCTGATTTCAAAAAATAAATTAAAATTGGTCCCAAGTAAGACATTTGTGTTTTAAAGAGGCCTTTAGGAATTCCTAATACCACTGTTGCTCTGTGCAACTGTTATTTCCATCATAAATATGTCACAGATTTTATTAACCAAGAGAAATGTGTGGAAGTTTTACCAGCTGTAGAGGATACTATGAAACAATTTCATTGAACCAATTAAGTTATACTTATAATGTCTTTTCCCCCCATTCTAAAGGGATTTTCATTAAAGTTATTTTCACACTTATTTTTAAAATGATAAAAAAGAAGTATATACACCATTGTTGAATGGGGTATATACTTCTTTTCATATTCTTTTACCATATTTCAGGTAACTTTGAGTTTATATTTTCAAGATGCACTGACCATATTTTAACACTACATTGACAAGAAGAATCAGTCTGTACACAGCAAGAATGCTCTCTTTTCCTCCATACAGTAATTTATAAAGAAATTTCTTACAAAATGAGGGTAGTTTTAAGACAACAGATGGTCTTGCCTCAGTACAAGAAACAATAAAAGAGTGGATGATATATCATCTGTCTCTAATAACGCCTGTGCAGGCACTTGACTTTCAGATTACTAAAAAGAACAATCTGGAGACATCAGATTTGTAGAGCAAGCATGGAGTGAGAAGCTCAGGCAGTGAAGACAGTGAATGAAAACATGTTCTTGTTGGAAAGAGAAGTGTAAAAATATTTTAGAGACAGCCAGTTAAACAATCATTTTTCAAACATCTGTAACTTAATTCTATTGCACTCTGAATTGAAGCTCTGGAACTGAATGATGGAATCCCATAGCTATTTCCTCAGTGCCAAACCAGACCAAGACTTGGGTTCTGTAAAGGCATTTTTGCAGCTGGAATTTTACTTATTCAGCCTCAGAGGTGAATCTCCTTTGGATCAGCTGGATTGCTCATGTGAGCCCAGTCACAGTGACATTCCTGCAAAGTCACCTGGCAGTGGGAGCTCCTTGGGCTATCTGGGAGAAAGATGACCACGGATTTTATTAGTAATCTTATTGATTTGGAGTTGAAATAGAAAACCTAGTCTCACAAAAGAGATGAAACTCTTTCTGCTTAGTTGACATTCTGACCACTTTATTTTAAGCCTGATTTCTCATATTCTTCTAAATTAAACCCTCAAAAGTAAATTTATCCTTGATTATGCTCTGTTAAGCACAGAACTATGTTTATAGGAAAATACGAGGACATACCCTATATCACTTGAATTTTGAATGGGAAAAATGGCAAAGTTCCATCTCCTTTTCTGTATTCCTTTAATATTTGAGAGCTTGTTATTCCAACATACACTCTTGGTGTTTTCCATAATTCAAAAGTTCTCCATGTTATTTTAATACATAAATTTTATTAGAAAAAGCTTCCATTTGCCTGAAGTATGACTGAATGCTGATAAATCACTGTGGGCCTATAGCAATTTCTCCAAGCAGTCTCCATGTAAGTGTAAATTTAGTCAAACAAATCAAAATGTGAGTTATGTTCAACTGAAAATAATGATATCTATTGAGTGGTCAAAAACTGTTAGTAGCTATTAATAAATAATCCTCAGCTCACATGGTGATGTTAATCAGCACTATTATTTTACCCATACAGGAGGAGTTTAGTAAGGTAGAACTGCACAGTGATATGCAAGTTAATCATAGTACACAGCACAGTATTGTCAGAGCTCAAGAATGCCTTTGATCCCTACCTGAGTTTCAGAGCATTCGGGGCACCCTTTTGCACAGCATTCAAATGTGGTGCACGAATACTTCAGCACAAATCCAGAATGAGTGACTGAGCTGCACTAGGGCACAGTGCAATCGTGACATTATCAATTATATTAAAAAAAACCCTAAGAAAACCAGCTACCTCACATGTACACACAGCCTTTTTCAATATTTCCCATCAAAACTTTGAGTGTACAGACATGCAGTGAGCACAGACATCAGTCAAAGGCGTTGGGGGCTCTTAGGAGGAGACGTTCTGCGCTGCTGCACCCGTGATGTAAAACCAAGAAGTTGAGATGGGCCTTTGACATAATGGACTTGACAAGAGGAAAACCTGAGCAGAGAGGGCACCTGGAGAGCCCCCAACAGCCCTGTGACATTTTCATTCCCAGACCTGAGCTCTGCCTATCACTGCTGCAAGGTCCCCAGCACCTCTGCCAGTGCAATGCCTCTCACTTCCACATTCCACTTGTTGAAACAACACCAGCCTATGGAAAGCTGATGCTGCAGACCAGCAGCTGGCATCTGAAAGTATGGAAACAGATAGGCTTGTGGCAAATGGCTCTCTGGAAATGTGAGCAATCTAACAAAAACTGGCTGGGAAATTTTGGTTAAAAACCCACTGTGCTGTTGCTGAATATATGCTCTTCAAAAAGCAATGTGTGTAAGGATGAGGCCATAAACTAATGTCTAGCAGAAATACACCTGTGTCAATTTCTAGGACAACATACAGATGGTGTCCACATTGGTATTTTCCTGCTGCTGAGCAAATAACAAATCTATTGAATGTATGTTAATACTGTATTAATATATATTAATGAAATATATATTTCAATGAAACACGAGCATTTCTAGAAGAAACAGGGTTATTTAATTTTAGAAATGCAAAAACTTAATTAAAGTTGTGATGCTGTCTGGGGATTTTGTGTCTAGGAGCTATCAAAACAAAAAAAAACAAAAGAAGAAAGGAAAAGAAAGGTCACTCTCACAGTAAAAAGGACAAAAAAAAAATCTAAAATAGTTCCGTTATTATAATTGAATTGGCTACAACTTTAAGCAGGTATTTATGTTGATTTGTAAACACAAAGCCCATATTTTAATAGAACTATGCTTGCAAAGTTGTGGGATATTAAATGGTTCTAATTCTATTCTACTTTATGACTAGTTCAAGAAATGACCTCTAGCTAGATCTGGCCTTGTTCTATCATGCAACTAGATTTTTCTTACAGAAAATAAATTAAAAAGGTGTGACCTTGCTGAGGGCTTGCAGAGAAAATGAGGTACATCTTGTCACAAGCAGAAGAGCCTATTTGAAACACGGTTTGTTCAATTTGAAAGGCTGCTGCTTTCCTCAGATCAGAAGTTAAGATAAAGGCAGTTGGATGAAAGAGGAGAAACATTTCCAAGGGATGAAATTAAAGAGCTACACTGGGATCCCATTCAGTGACACAGTGCCTTTTTGTGTGGGGGTTTATCTGGACGCATCAGCCACACCTTGTCCCCGCGCAGGCAGGAGCAGCTCCTCGCCCAGCACAAAGCCTGTCGCAGAGGGGAGGATGGGCACTGCTCACCATGGCAATCAGAGGGCATCCTCCCCCACACAGCAGGGCATGGCAGAAATCAAATAACTTGCCTAAATGTTACACATTTTGCGTGGGAGGAAAATCTAAGCCCCTGCTTCTGGTTATCTCGGCAGCTCTCTTGTGAGCCCTGTGCTTCCCATCACCAACAAACGTGGCATCAATGGGCAGTGTTCCCAGAGGGTTAACAACTCTGCACTGAAAACTCAAATTTTAAGGAGGTGGTAGAATACCCCACCCAAAAATGGGCATTCAAACCTGTCTCACCTCTATGACAGCTCACACCTGATTAACTTTTAATTTGACCTCCTCAAAATGCACAGCAATTTGTTTAACACCACCTCACTAGAATAGCTTATATTTAATGTCCAAATCAAAAAAGGTTTATCTCATATTTTCCCATCTAATATCCTAAATAATGGCCTCCTCATGATCACAAAAAGTGTCAGGTAGCAGGGCTGTGATGCAGTCATGTCCTGAAGTGCTTCTCTAAGCCTGGCAGGGGCTCGGTCAGGTTTGCCCTCAGCTCACTGCGGTCCAGCAGTGCAGACCAGCAGCACATGGGTGATTCCTCTCTGCAGCTGCAGACCTGCAGCACTGTGAGCCCATGGCTGGCTCCCTCCTGCCCCTGACCAGCACAGCCCAGAGCCACAAAGGGCTCTGGCTCTGCCCTACAGCACAGCAAGCTGTTCCCAGCCCAGAGTCCCGCGCAGCCAGCACCCTCAGCACTGCTGGGGACACCGAGCAAGGAGCAGAACCCCTGAGCCACCCCAGAGCCAGGGGGATGCCACCTCACCTGTCCCATCCCTTTCAGACTCCAAGGCTTCTGGCAGGGGGGATGGATCACTCCCACAGCACAGCAGCATTACCACAGGCTCCTTCCTGCAGTGCTTGAAATGTATTTAACCCCAACATGATTATCAGGTACCCCTGCTTTAGGTATGGTAAAAGCAGAACCACAGCCTGCAAGAGATTGCCTTACAATTATCTCCCAGCAGCTACTTAAGTATTACCCAAGCATATGTTGTGCTAATTCTTATGACCACATACAGTTTCATTTCACTTGTTCAGAACAAACCCTGACTGCGAACAAAGCTTTTGGTGAAGTGACAAGTGGAATTCCAAACGAGTAAGACAAATATTTCCTCCAGAGGCTAAACCTACTGCAAAATATTAATCTCCTCTTCTACACATCTTCACATGTCTTTGGTGAAACACCTGTCTGGAATTGTTAATAACAAATATTTTTCAGGGTATACACTTCAAAGACAGTACTGCAATGTCAAGCCGTGTAAAACTTTTGAAGTAATTTTAGCTAAATACTTCTGTGACAACTGTCTGAATCAATTTGTCTTAGCTGACTATATTCTGGTGTTATAAAAACCTAAGACCCGGCTATCAGCCAAAAATGTAAAAATTTGAGTGAAGATATAGCTAATAAGTTGGACAATCAAACACACACACAAAAAATGATAATGTGTTGTAGTTCAATGCCCTCTGCTTTCTTAACTGCCAACAAAAATGCTATTTTTGCTTAAAAGGATTGAATGAAAGAAAAAATTTAGTCACTAAAGGCCGATTCAATAAAGCAACAAAACAGCAACAACCCAATATTAAGAAATCACAAGATGAGAATATTAATGTCCTTGCTTAGCATAGCAAAAGTTTAGTCCTTAGCAAGGAAAAGGACAAAGATTCAAAGTAAGACGATTCTTAGAAAGGATGGCTATTTTTAATTGCTGAAAAACCTCAAATCGCAGGCAAGTAATAAGGCCAAGAAAAGGAAATAAAAAAGAAATAATTGCGTGCATGTGTTGGAGGGGCAGGGGGAGAAAAGAAAGCAAACTAGGGCTGGAGACTTAGCAAAACTTCTGAGAATTACTCACAATTGTGGTAGCAAAAAAAAAAATTACCACCCAACAAAGAAGGTCAAGCTGACCTCAAGATTCTAAGTCAGGCTCTTGAAATCCTAAATCATACAAAGCACCATCACTTCAAGGCATACAAACATAAGAGGATTAAGGTAAGTGTCCCACCTAAAAGCCTGAGAAAACAAAAATTAGTTTTAAGTACTGAAAAGAAACACAAATCATATGGATACTCCGTGCACAGGAAGGAATAATTGTTAGGATGTCTTAAGAGCACAGTAAAATAAGCACTACATAACATAAAAAAATCCAGGTTGCTTGCCACTTTTTGAGTGCAAATATACTCATGTCAAAATGTAACAAATATTAAAGGCTTAAAGAACTGACTCAAAACCCATTGAAGTCCTGGTAAGATTTGTATTGACTTCAGTTAGCCAAGACCTCTGCTTAGAAAGATTAAGTAGAAGACAAATAAAACTATTCTCCTTAGGGGAGGGCAGTAAAACTGCTCCTCTCAGCTCACTGTACCCACCTGAGTGACTTCAGTAACTCACTTATCAACCCAGCCACACAGCAACAAAGGCTTTCCCTATAGGTAAACACTCAGAAACAGTTTATGCTAGTTATGCTATCAGACTCTTGGTCATATTTGCATTTATGCTGCAATTATGCAGCATAGTGACACAGTGCCAAAGGACAAAGTGTGGTGCCTTTTAAAGGATGACATGAGCTTTGGACATTATTCGACAAGTTTGAACTGTAATAGTCATGTCTTGACTTTATGAGATGTCAAATGCAATTCAAGCATGCACTCCAAATTCTGTATTCATTTTCATGTCAGGGAATATTTAAAAATAGTAGTGATACAATTGTTTATGCTCCTAACTACATGAAAAGAAAAGTAATACCCATGATTTATGGGCTGACCAGCTTTCTACCAGTGAACACTACTTCAAGAAGTTATTATTTAATTGAAGAACTCAAGTTTGGAAAATTTCCATTCATCTTCTTGTTTCATACTTGCTGGAAACGATCACTGACTTGTGGCATTACTGAGCACTTATGTTATCCTGTCTCTCTGTTCCAATCCAAGTCAGTGAGACAGAAGCTTGGACTAACCTACCAAACATGAAATTTTCAGATTGACCTATTCATTAAAATTAACACTTGCACCTTTGTCCTGTACTAGTCAAAAAGCCTCTACTGAATCTTCTCAAATATCTATTTATTTAAATGCAAATATGAAAGCAGGAATCTGGGAGATCCCTGGGCTTTTATTAGCACTTAGTCAACTAAAATACTCCCTGACATTAAACAAGTCACTTGCCGAGCGGTCTCTTTTGAACCCAGCTGAGAAGTGGATAAAGGTTTTAGAGCGGAACCAGAGGCAAAGGGCTTGGCAGGTTCCACCACATCTGAACCGTGCCCCCAGTGCTGCCTCCTCTGTGGAAACTAATAAACCACACTGTTCCAGAGGAAAAAAAATACTCTGACAAGCAATTAAGTCCTGTCAAGTCAATAACCTTTTGTCATGAAGACACTTAATGGGGGAAAAATTCCCTTTTAGTTTATACTTCATTCTTCTTACAGACTGTTTGAGAAAAAGCCACCTATCACATTATAAGCAGAATTGGGTTTTTTCCTAAAGAATTAGGCACAGTCTTGGGTCAATTTTCCACAAGGAAATCAAGACAAGTATGGTTCTACTGGCCAAGGTGACCATTCACTGGGAATTATAGCAATCTGCATTTAATAAAATTAATTTTACCTATATACCAAACACACTCCATTTAACTTCTCTTGTGTTTTCCTCCTAGTCTTATGAGGAAAAGAGTGGATATTCTTAACCTTCAGGATGAGAAGTAAGAAGCACATAGCTTAGAGGCACTTCAAGACAATCACCTCTCCCATTTACATTTAGCATCCTAAGCACAATGTAAAAGCACGTTAACACCAGACCATTTTCAATCACTTTCATAACAATGTTCTCCAGAATTTGTGTAAGAAGTTTAGCATTTCTGTTCACCAAACACTAGGCTTCTGCTTAGAAAATGCTGATAATTATTTTAAGACAATTTTGGTAGTGTTTTCAAATAGATGTAGAATTCCCACAAAAGACTAAGTTATCGTTATCTGCAGAATACTGTTTTTGTAACACTAGTGGCTAAACAAAAATAACTTAATTGAATTAACCTGTCTTCTGAGCCATTCCTACTTGTCAGATACAGACAAAAGCTGCCCTGTTCAAACCCATTTTGGCCAGCTGTTGCACAGAAGAACACAAAGTACATCAGGTAGCAGTACACAAGGTCACAGTGCAGAGCAAGCACATATTCAGAGTTTTTCACTGCCATTTCCTACGAGCCTTTGGCACAGGCAGAATTTCAATCTCATTACTAGGTCACCCACTGCTCTCACTTCCCCTGTCAAAGGACTTTCCATGGCAAAAGTGACAGTCATTCAACAGCTACAGTGAGGTCTTGTTGTGTTGCAGGGAGCAGTGTAAAAACACAAGGTTGGACAAATAAATGCTTTGTTTCTTATCAGAACTGTTTCAACACCCAAGGGAAGCACAGCAGGAGCAGGACGCCCTCCCTTTCCCCGTTGAGAGGAATGCAGTGGCTGAGGACTTGCACATCAAATTCCTGAGATGCTGCCAAAGAAAAAACAGCAGCATCCCAGGACCTGGCTCCCACCAAGCATCACAGTGAAGCTCAGCCATGGCAGGGGAGCTGTGGGGGACACAGCCCTGCTCTCCTCCCATGGCCAGCGATGCACAGCTCCTGTGGTGACTCCTCACAGGATCTGTAGCCTTGCAGGGAAACCCCTGAAGGAAATGCAGCAGCAGAGCTATTGCCTATGGCAATGCCATGGAAAGAAGTGGTAGTGACAAGATGACATTGAGAGTCTGACACTGTAGATTAGCCCAGAACCATATCAAAATGACTCGCAGTTATCAGATCTAGATGACAATGAGACTCCAGCATCACTGTCATCTATACTGAAAAAATAAATAAATGCTACATGCCACTAGCCACAGGAATGGACAGGCATTGTAGATATGCTGCAGCAATGCTTTCTATGGCAAGGATGGTTCAAGAGCTTTGATAATTAACCTAAACTCAAATTTACACAATTTTGTCTTTTGCATTAAACGGAAAAATAGATCCATGAATACTATGATTAATCTAGGGATAATTCATCTTACAATAACAGAGAAAAGTGCTGGTAATTGAACAATACCAATTAGGTATCAATAAATATTGAATTAGCACCCATCATTCTGATGTGCAGAATGGCAAGGATGGATGCATCAGGCCAGTAAATTGGGTAGCAGATGGAAAACCTTCTGCATTCCAAATGCCCTCCTGTGAGCAGCATCCAGCAATCCTATCTGGAGGCATTAGGCACAAGGCACATTAACAGTCAGCAAACTCAGGCTACGTGCAAGGGCAAGCACACAAGGGCTCTGTGCTGCACGCAGTGTGGTACCCCCAAATCAGCTCTCTGACAGGCACAGAGCAGTAAGGCAAGTGGCACTGGTGACTGTGGGCAGACAGCAAGGGAGGAGGGACAGCTGCAATTATTAGGAGCAGTCAACAGCAATATCCGACAGGCAAGGAAAGAACACACCCATGTATGAACAGAGGAAAATAAAGAACACTTTTTCTCTCCCCTTTTTCCAATGAAAATATGTTAAATACTAGGTTTCTTTTTCCATTCAAGTAATTTTACCAGAACACTGCTGTAACTGCTGTCCAAAAAACTCAATTTCTCTTCCTACAAAATTTTAGAAGTATTTAAATTTTTATTTCAGAGGAAAAAGAGATGCTTCAGACTGACCACCAAGTCATTTGTCTTTTATTGCCACACTTGTTTTTCTCTTCCTTTTTCTTTTTCATAAAAGTCCTACACGGAAACTACAAGCTAATGAAACAATGATGAACATCTACTTCAATAACACCAAGAATTCTCAAATGTGCTTTGTTTGTTTTGTTTTTTTCTGCAAAATTAACACATTAGAGTATTTACCACTGTACAAAATTCCTTTCTTTATTTATGAAAGCTACATCTTTACTATCATGATATGAAATGAAAAGCCTCCTGTACTTGTTGCATACAATTAAGCTGCAACAAAAGCCAGCCCAAGCCATTTCACATTTCATAGGGCTGCAATTATTCTTTAACTGTTAGAATATGCTGTCCCCCAGGAGCTAATTACAGAGAACCTCTCATCACATACAAGAAACACACAAACAAATCCTTCAAGCACAAAGCAAATGTTCAACATTAAAGAGATGCATTCAGGAAGTCACAGCAATCAGTTTGGTTCAGCTAATTACTAATCTGATTTCTGGAGTAGTTGCATTAGATAATTATGATGCCCATTCACAACTTGAAAGCCAGGACTCTGACTGATTATAATAAAGATCTAGGACTCGAAATAAAAGTAAGGGCAAAGTATGAAATATACATCAGAACGGGGCTGATGGGGTACGTTTGTTTATTGCCGGCACTTCCTTCGGCTCTTTGCTTTGGAAGGCCCCATCCAGAGTTTGCTGAACGCAGCAGGAAGATTTCCATTGATATCACTGCCATTTGGATCAGGCCCAGAATGACAAGGCATGGCTCTGCCTTGCAGATTGCATTCATGGAGAGCCCAGGAAGGAGCTTTCCCTGCTCGGTGTTGGTCGGGCGAGGGCCGCGCTCCCAGGCAGCCACCGGAGCCGGAGCCCATCCCACGGGCACTGCCTGGCCCGGGCTCTCAGCTCATCCTCCAGGCCCAGATAAGAATTAAACTCTTCAAAGAATCCATTGTAAATATACTTTAACTCACATTTTGCTAGGTTTAGGCTTCTGCAGGATTTTTTCTTCCTCCAGCAATTGGTTTGCTGGAGTTTGAGCATTTATAAAGGTGCACAACCCAGAATACAAGGTACAATAATTCCTCTAGTTTCTGACCCAGCTGAAACTCTTAATTAGTCCACTGGAGTTTATACCTGAGACTGGCAAAAATTTGCTTGATGAAACACTAATAATTATGCTTTATAGGAAAAACAATTGTCTAATTAAGCATCTGATGAAATAAATATACTGAGTTCAGTTATCAGTCCAGCCCTTAGTTTCTGCTCCCTTTTAAAGACTTCACCAGATACAATGGGAAAAAAGTCTTTTAAGGCCCATTGACACATTTACAGGTAGCAATTCATTGCCAGTGATAACCCAAGTACAGGAGGAAAAAATTAGGAATTAAAACTTTTCACTACATTACAGCCTTGCACATCTCACACTAACCAGAGTACTACTGCTAAGCTATTGTATGCAATAAAATAAATACAAAAAATGCAGAACTTGACCTGTCATTTTCCTCATTATCATATGTAACACCTGAATTTCTGAGGAATGCATGGTGGCATTAAATAACTGTGAAATTTAAACAAATGATGAACTTTAGGTAGGTGAACCAGCTTCAGTAGAACGTACTCAGTGGTCTTTTGCCAAGTTGGAGCAAAAGTAGAGATTAAAACCCCATATTTCAAACTAATTAAAGAACAAATGAAGAAGTTTCAGCTGCAACGTGAGGTTCACATAAAACTCAAGAATAAAGATAATAAAAGAGATAAAGGCTAGAAAAGCAAATATCAGAAGCAAATTTTCCCACAGATCCTTGAGACTAATCAGCAACAGTTTCACCCTGTAGGGTCACAAAACCTGTGTATGTCCTTGAGAGGGTGCCCCTGCTCAGCCCACCATAATAGGGACTGATCACATCACCTTGTGCACCCACATCTACAAAATCACATGAGTAGGTAAAGGTTTTTTTGTTGGTTAAACCCCGCCCCCCCGAATAAAATATCCATTCAGACTGGCATTCCTCTACCTGAGTATCTCAAATAAGGCAGAACTGCACGGTAAATTGTTTGCACATAGCCACGCTGGACACTCTTTTGAAGCATTAAGGTGAAAGGGATTCTTTGCTGCTGTTAAACTAAATGAATGAGAGTTGCAAATCTGTATTTCAAAGTCAATAGGCTACAATATTTACAGGGCTGCCATATGTGATAGCTTAAAATTCAAAACTGAACGAAAATTGTGTGGGGTGGAAACTAATGTTATGGAATCTGAACCAAGACTACATTTATATTTCACTTTAATGCTCTAGCTGTTTAATCAAAATATGAATAAAAGGTCTAAAAGACCAACACGCAAAAATATCATAGTTCTGGAATTTAGCTTTAGCTTCCTATTGTCAACCAATTACTGTGTAATTTTTTCCCTGTGACTGAATAACTAACTGTTAGCAAATAATGAAAAGGCAATTACAGCAGAGCTTTGTTCATATTACCTTCTTCATTTTATTCAGGCTATAATTATTGTCAGTGCTGGAGGCTTACTGTACCATGTAAGTGGCACCAGGGAAGAAAATGGAATGGGCTGGTGCATGGAAAATTGCAAATGTCACAGCTACCTTCATCATCACCGTTGGACTTCAGAGATTAAAAAAAATAAGCAGTAAAAAGCTCTCCACGTACGTTTTGCAAATTCTCTACCTCAATCTGTTGCAAAGGATGATGAACTGGTAGAAGGGAAAAAAAATTCAAGTACCATATTTGTTCCTTTTTTGTTCTTAACCTCTGCTGCCCACCTCCCCCCAACATTTTTATTACTATTTAATTCCCAGACGACAGCTCCTTTTTGCCACAGTGTGCCTGGAAAAAACTCATGGAAATATTCTTATAGCAGCAGTTCTCATTAAGGATGTCCATGCTGTTCTATAACACAGTGGCATATAAATGATGTATTTTATGGGGTTTGATCTTTACTTCTTTGCCACATACAGACATATCCCTAGGAAAAAAAAAAAGAACACTATGACCTGTGTGTGCAGATTTAGTGTGCCATACTTAGGGCCTGACATTGACCATTTGTTCTGACCATTGTTATCTGGGCTTCTAGTATGCATCAAAAATTATAGATACAAATCAGAAGGGTAATATTTCATTTTGACTTTTTTTAAAGAAAGAAATAACCTTCTTTTGTATCATTCACATTGTTTTTTATTTACACTGTTGTTTACAAGAGATAAACTCAGTAAAACTATATTTGATGCATTTTATTCATGTGCAGTGTTGCAATTACTTTTAAAATAATGTTAGTCATTATATAGCCAGTTAATTTTTCAGTATAAAGTAAGGCTGACATACATTAAAAGGCATCATAGCTTGATGCTGACTTGTGTTTAAACTTGCTTCCAAACTGACTGGCAAATTTTGGTATAAACTGCTTATTTTAATGCATGATAATTCTTCTGATCTAGGTTAGTAAAAGAAGAAATGCATCTTTATATTTTCATAAAATTGACCTGCTTTGTACTTTCATGGATTTTCCTGTCAGATACATGTATATTCATCATCTTTCTTTAGTATTTTAGTGCTGGTTGTTTATCTTCTACTGCTGTTGCTGTAGTAGACACTTCTACAAACCCTGCATTCATAACCCAACATTTATAATTGTTCCTTCTCCTGATGCAGTATTTGGCCATTCACTATCCCCCAGCATCTGAGCACTCTCATGATTAGAGGAGTGAGGTTTTGGAGACTGCTTCACCCAAAGAAAACAAAGTGAGCTAGAAGGAGACTGTAAGCCTTCCATAAAAATACATGGATGGAAAAGAGAAGCGTAATAGGAAATGGCACCAAGTGAATCCACAAAAACAGAAAACCAGAAGGTGCCTCTCATAGGCTCCTTTGCAGCCCTAATCCATTTTATGCTGCCCTTTTCCTCCCAGGAGGTCCTGCTCATGATAATCAATGCCCTTCTCCAGGTGGTGGGAAGGAGCCTTTGGGAGCCTCCTCCCCTGTGCCCTGGCCCAGTGCTTTGGGGGAGATTCCCCCTCTGTATTTCTGTGAGCACCACTCTGCCCCTTCAGCTGGGACAGCTCTGGGGCTGCTGCCAGGGAACAGCAGTGGGGCTTTTGGCACCCCTTGCATTTATGGACAGGACCAGCCATTAAGCCCAGAATATAAATCACTGCCTTTCTGCTCCCAGTGACTCAGAAACTACACTAAGATAATATGCTTGTCACTTTTATAGCTAATGTCTGCATTTTTAAATGATTTATTTAATTCTTTAAGCCTTTCTTAACTTTGATATCAGAAATTGCCACATCCTTGCGAAAATGATCAAAAGGAATCGTATTAGGAAAAATATTAACCACTTATTTTTTGGAGGGCAGAACAACAAATCACAGAAAATTATTTGGAACTAACTACTTAAGAAAAAGTAATTGAAATTAATGTAATTTGGTAGGGACATCCAGCACTACGTTTTTTCCCCCCCCCTAGATTTAGTCAGCAAAGACTACAGAAACTGCTTTAGTGCAAACTCCCTCTTCCAGACAGGAAAATTAACTATAGAATACCCTTGAGCCAGAACAGTTCACAGAGCAGAGAAAAGGATCAGGATCATACGAGATGCCTTTAAATACCTAAACTTTATTCAGTGTTAATTAGATGGAAAAGAACTGAAAGTAAACACAGGTGGCCATCCTAGGCAAGGGACATATTGGTACATGACACCTAGCCTAGAGTTCATCACCAAGAGAAAAACACCTCAGTGGATGCAATGTTGCTCTCTCTGAAGGGTCTTATGAGAGTTTCAGGTTTTTGTGCTTTGCTTTAAACACTGACTGCAAAAATCTAAAGATTTCTATTTTCCTACTGAATTTTCACCCAGCAGTTTCATGTGAGTGCCTTTGCACAGTCACTCAGATTTTGCTTTGTCACATGAGTGTGAGGTTAGTCTTACTACTGTGAGGTGACATTGGGGGTGTACCTTGCCTAACTTCATTACTTTAATTTAACTTCCACACTATTAGCTGAAGTTCTAGCTGTGTCTATGCTGATGACTGCAAACAGACATCACCTCACACCAGCCACTCATCCAGCCACCTGGTCCAAGAGCCCTAAAACCCAAATTGGAGTCTTAACCCCACCAGTGCTCTGCCTAATTTGAAGGAACACCCTTGGCCCTGCCACAGGGAAAGACTGATATGCCACAAACCTTTCCCATGAAGTGTTATTTAAAGCATGGATCAACATTATTCATGGAACATGCTCCCACTTGTCACAGTGGCCTTACATTTAGAAACACTGAGAGCTTTCACGATCTGATTGTGGCGAGCAGCATTTACCAAGAATTATATCCCACATACGAAACACTGCTCCACAGTGAATTTATTCCATCTGAAACGCCCCTGGTGTGGAGGCTCAGATTTCCAGCGTGCCCCCTGTGACGCACTGACGACAGCAAAACTGCCTGTACTCTCACAGGCAGCCTGAGCCCAAGGGGGAGTCAACTCTGGTCATTCTGGAGCTGCAGAAGCCTGTGTGGTACCCATAAGAAAAATTTCTGCCTCTTGGTCTCCAACTACACAACTACAATTGCAGTCATGTATCTGGATAGTCAATTAATGTCTGTAAAATGCAGATGTCTTGATAGAATAATAATAATTTAACTATCCTATAGAAATTATATTAAATTCTTAGTTGAATTCATGATCTATGGGCAAATCAACAGCTTAAACAGTTTGTTTTTGTTTTTCTAAGTAACAGTATATCTGGGAAACAGGAGTAAAATCAATTGCATACAGACAGCACAGTAAGGGCATTTCCCTTTTTATACATTTTCCCTGGCAATGCTTTGGGATCTTTGTGGTCTGTGGTCATTTTTCAGCTCTCTGTGTCAACAAAAACAGACTTTTCAGCTCCAAAAGAAATGCATCACACATTAAATCCTTACCAAATTTAAGTCTACTTTGTCATTTTTTAGATCCTGAATAATATCATAAACTTTTGGGATTACAGAAATAATAATGACCAGAGCCCAAGGCAATTTAAGCCTGCTGTGCTAATCGCAGAGTAGAAAGTCTTTTATAATAACATCTACATGCTAGAAAAATAAAGATTTCCAACCACCCAAAAGCCTGCTCTTTCCATTCCCTGCAACAATGCAGAGGTCATCGCTGAGATAATGACGCACATCCTCCGAGCCATTCAGTTCGTGTCCCAACGCGGATGAAAAATAATCTGATCACTTTTTTTCATTAAAAAAACAAAACCACTACTTCTTAAAACCAAAAATTTAAAAAAAATCCCCTGATTTATGGAAAAACGTAGTATGATGTCAGTGTGAATTAATGTTTCCCATAGGCATACTAATAAGCTCCATGACATAATAACTTGTTATACTACACCAGTGGGACCTTAAAATTATTCCAAAGATAACATAACACAACACTTGAAGCAGCAGGAAACTTCCAGCATGCTTTTAGATGTTTTACAGTGCTACTAATCTTTGAATTGCTTGGAAAAACTGAAAGGAAACAGAATATTTAAAATTGGAAGCACTGCAGCTAGAAAATGACTCCATTCCCAATTCCAAATGTGCACAGGAGATTAATGTCAATGTAAAAAAAAAAGCAGCAGAAGTCGGGAAGTTATTAAATGCACTTTCTAGGTTGGACATGTGCCTTTTGGTAGTCCAGTGAAAATCTGTTTTTATTTGGCTGAGTTATGAGGGTTTAAAAGAACAGACTTGCACACACACCAATTTCTTATTAATGAGAGGTAGGTTTCATTTATTTATTTATTTGCAAACGAAAGTTAAGCTAATGATTGCCCAGCAACAACATCAGGACATGCTTGAGAAAAGAAGCAGAGACTGCTTTTTCTGTAGCACATAAGGATACCATCTAATGTCAAATCCCTATGAAGTCAAACTAGAAATTAGTGCAGTGTAAGCTAATAACTGTGCATGGTGAAACAATGTGCTCTCTAGGGCTAAATACTCCAAGCAGACAAAAAAATAATATAATTAAGTAGTGTGGTTCAGTTCACTAAACTGTCAGAATTTGTATTTTAATCTCCACATTCAAACCATTTATTCAAACAAGCCACTTGAGATGTGAGAGAGGAACCACAGATCTCTCAAAGAAAGGCCATCAAGCAAGTGCTTGGGCAAAGATATCAATGCCCACCTAGGAAGGACAAAAAGATCCTCCAGCTGTGAGACAGAGAGTCCCTAAAGGGCACAGGGAGCATGCAAGGGCTGGCACACTCCAGGTGAGACAGAGGGCCCCTAAAGGGCACAGGGAGTGTGCCCAGCAAGGGCTGGCATACACCAGGTGAGACAGAGGGCCCCTAAAGGGCACAGGGAGCCCCTAAAGGGCACAGGGAGCCCCTAAAGGGCACAGGGAGCAGAGCTCAGCAAGGGCTGGCACACTCCAGGTGAGACACAGAGCCCCTAAAGGGCACAGGGAGAGTGCCCAACAAGGGCTGGCACACTCCAGGTGAGACACAGTGTCCCTAAAGGGCACAGGGAGCGTGCCCAGCAAGGGCTGGCACACACCAGGTGAGACAGAGGGCCCCTAAAGGGCACAGGGAGCCCCTAAAGGGCACAGGGAGCAGAGCCCAGCAAGGGCTGGCACACTCCAGGTGAGACACAGTGTCCCTAAAGGGCACAGGGAGCGTGCCCAGCAAGGGCTGGCACACACCAGGCAGGCAGGGGCCACTGCTGCAGCCACCCAGGGATGCTCCTGCCCACTCCAGCCTGCACTGGCTCACCTTGGACAGCTCACACAGAGAGGGCTGATGGAGGGGCAGATCCCTTCCCAGGTGATCCCTGGCCCTTATGGCTTATGTGTCTGGGATACAGACACTCTTCCCTTCTCCCACTTATCAAAATTTCTGTGTTGTCTGACACCACATTTACTGCACCATCTCTTTGTACCAGCTTCCTTTATGTCCACTTTATGTTCCACCACCATTTCCACTTGGCCTTGCTAAGACATGTACCACAATTCTCTGCTTGTTCATTTCTTAAATGACAACATAACCCTGACCATTGCTCCCTGCTAAACTGTACAGTGTTCAACCAAAGCTAAAAATGAATATTCCATGCAAAAAAATGTTAACCTTTGATCCAGACACATCTCTGGCATAAGTGATCCTGTTGTGCTGCAACCCTTTGATCATTCACAAAAATTGGAACCATTTGCAAAAGTAAAGCTTGTGATTTGCACATAAACCAGATCCGACAGGATGGTTCACAGAAGGCTGGAGTATCCACACGTTATACTGGGAATGCTTGTCCAGTCCTAAAACCATTCCCATTGTGGGTCTAACATGGGTTAAACCCAAGTTTCTACTCAGCAGCCCTGCAGAAGGAAGCAGGATGGTGTGTCTAAAACAATTAATCACCCCACAGTCAATAAGCAAGGATCTCACATTAGCAGGAACTGCAGGACAGAGCAGCCAGGGCAGCTCTGAAAGCTCCATCAGCCATGGAAGATTCAGTTTCCTATTCATTCACTCAACTGCCTCAACATCATGGGAATCTACAACAACCGTGTGAAACCATTTTCCACAGCGAACCTAGAACACCTGGGGAGCTCTTTGTACTCTCTGCCAAGCAGATATCTTTAAAAGGAAGGATAAACTGCAATCTGAAAATGTCAGATACAGACCACTGCTGGTACAATGGCAAGGCACAGTCAAGCAGAGAGAAGGGGTGCAGTAGGATGGATGCTTTGGGATAGATAAAGAAAAGATGGAAATGAATGTAGGGAATTAGATGGAAAAGGAAGTATTTTAAGAGTATGCAAAGGCTTCCAGAGGATTGAACAAACACAGCAGCAGAGATGAACAGAAAGTGATACGTGAGTAATTTTGAAATTTGCTATTCCCACGGTCTGCCAAGAACAGGCAAAAATAAAAAAAAAAAAAGAGGAACTAAGTTATGATCTGGAAAAGTTCTCCCTCCCCCCAAGTAAAAGAGTATTAATGTGATATACCACTGAAAATGGTATGGGAGCTGTGTACTTGTTCGTAATTGAAGATTTTATGTTCATTTGAATGAGCCATGATCCAAGGAAAAATAAAAACCTATACCAAATATATTTTAATTTCCTTTATCTCTTACAATGCGCTAGTGGTGAAGTAGTGAAAGATAAAATTTATTTGAGGAATTCAGTGTGGTTATTTTACAGAAACAACACATTTCCTTCACTGAAAAGCAAAGCATAGTCTGTTTGAGAGTTTCAGACCTAAGAGACAACTCCCCTTAAATTCTGTTTAATTTCTAATGTTTGGGATGGCAAACAACTTTAAACATACGGGAAAGACTCACTAACATCAACTTTTTGTCCATATCAAACATCCCTATATAAGACTCCCCTTTTGATGGAGACCCTGCACAGAAAAGCTCCACAGCAATTTCTGGGTTTTTTCTTGTAAAATGGATGCACATAGACAAAATTCAAGTTTCTGAGGTTTTTTTTGCTAAAGATTTTGCATCATCTGTCTGTAGAGATACTCAGATATGTTGCCTGTGCTGCTCACAGACATTTTCACTCACTAATATTAAAATTAAAATATTTTCCTTTTTATAATATTAAAGGATATATTATAGGATATATTGTTATACAATATATTATTTCTTGTTAACAATATCCTAATTATGTGAAAGTTTTCAAAGCAGATTTAATGTTACGTAACAACCCAGAGCACACTTCTACATCTGCTTGGTGCATTCATCACTCACTAAATAAGCACAAACAGAACCTATCAACAGGCACAGAGCAAAACTTCAGTCAGGAAAATGGGTAAAATTAAAATGGTGGAGACTGCAAATGCTGTCATTTGGTTCATTTGAGCCCAGATAACAAATATTTATTTAATTGAGAAACACAGTCCATGACAACTCACAATTGCATTGACTTTTAGTCAGATTGAGAGGGTGTGGTTGGTTTGCCAGTCAGTAGAAGTGTTGCAGGAAACTCTTATAAGCCTGATCTAATTGGACTTTAGAGATTGACACCAGCAGACCATACAGAGATCCCACCAGCAGTACATTTCTATCTGTATGCATTCCCATAATTGCAGTCTTCTATTCTCATCAGAGCTTATCTTTTGCATGGCAAAATGACATGACTTGGTTATTATGGGGACCAAATAAAATGCAAGTGACAATTAAAATTTAAGTGTAAATTAATTACATGCCTGGCTATTGTCAACTGCATTAAAAGTGTGCTGATGCCATCTAATTGTGAAAAAAACTGAAGTTATGTCTATGTTAAACATCAAGGCTCTAATACAGGTGGCTGATCTAAAACCACTATTTCTGTGGGCCTGTTCCTCTTGTGTTAGACACCAGTATCAACACAGTTTTATTCAGAAGATGATAGGTAATCTCACAGGCTGCTTTAATTTCTCATCATTGATTTTCTGTAGGGTGCACAGGAAGCATCTTCAGGATTTAGATGATTCCCATTAGCAAATATTTCTAGACAACATAGTCATATGCAATTATAGAACTAACCTCCCGGAAACAAACCCATCTTGCAGACCAGTGGAAAGACATTCATTTTCATGATATAAAGTCATGGGTAAGAGAATAAAACATCCTAGAGGGTCCCCTGGTAGCTCTTGTCACATTTTTAGAGACTGATGCTATAAGGGTCTCATTCAAAACTCATTGAGGCTGGGGCAGTTATTCCTATGCATGTCAGCAGATTTCAGAATGAAATAAGAACTTACAATGCAAAACATCTGAGAGATCCTTACAGATGTGGGAATGGTGACCTTAAAAAGGAAGTTCTTGTCTAAAGCAAATTTCTGCAGCCAGCAGATTGGGACTGGGACCAGAGGAACCCACTTTTTTAGAACTACTATCACTCATAAACCACTTTTTTTCCCCCCTCTGGATGGGCTTATCATTATTGGTACAAATATAGACTCCTCTCTCAATCTTCCAACTCAAATTTTCTTTACTTTCCTATTTTCTTCTTGTTTGAGGCAAGTTACCACGCAGTTCTTTTGTGTATGTCACAAGCAAAGTAACAGATGCCCTTGAAGCATCTCCCATGTATATCACAAAGAAAGAAAGAGAGAAAAGAGAGATGAAGGAGAAAAGAGAAGGGAGAAGAGAGAGAAAGGATATATATCAAGGGCACAAGCACCTCTCTAGAAAAGCAATAGCTAGAAAAAAAGAATTCGGCCACAGCATTTTAAAGGATTTCTTATGCTTCAGTAGTAGCAGCACCAAAATTTATGCCCTTCCATACCAAGTTGTTGAAACAAGGCAGGAATGTTATACACTGCTCTGTGCTAATCCATGGCAGTGGATTAGCTTAAAGCCATTGCTGAGGCTGAACTCAGGCATTTCAACTCATTCTGTGCTCAGAACAAACTTTCTGCACAGGAAGGTTGGATGGTGATAAAAAAAGGCAAATGCAGTAACCCAGAGTCCTTCAAACCTTAGCAGCAACCCCCTGTCTCTAAGTGCTTGAGATGGTTGTGTCAATAAGCATAAGCAGTTAATGGGGCTGGCAAATCTTTAAGACAGAAACTGTCACAAATTATGTTTCTGCACATTCTGTTAAAACAGATCCAAGCCTTAATCTGAATCTATTCTACCTCAAGACCCAAGCAGGTCCCTGGGAAACCATGTCTAACAGAAAGAGAAACAATTTAAGAAATACTGGCAGTTGCAAAGAAATTTTAACCTTGGATATATTTTGTTTTAGAAGAAAATGTAAGGCTCAAGAGCCAGAGATCATGGATTTCTCCATGCTTTAACATACTTGCACTGCAGCAAAAGGAAGTGACTAACGACCAAGCAGAGGGTCCATACTCTAAATACCTGTCAGACAGCCATCCCTGTCATGATGACATGACATTTCAAGACTGAACATGAGAAACAAAGTTAATTGTGACTTTTCTTAATTTCATTAAGCATCCCTAATTCTGAAGGGGAAAAAAATGGGAACACAGTGAAGTATCTGCAAATTACCCACATAAAGGCCACTTAAATGGAACATATACTTAGATCACAGTTCTTTTTTACTTTTGATATGCCATGATACAGTACTCTCAGGTGCAGATTCACTTTATGTGGTTTCATTTAACAATAAGTTACAAAACCTTTTTTAAATTGCCGTAAGTGTAAAGGAATCCTAGTAACTGAGACTGTTTGCCAAACTATTGGGCCAAGTCAAAAACTCTATCCAGTTAATTACTTAGGCTTTATTTCAATTAAGATAATATACTAAAAATGTGATCAAGCTAGTCTCTAATGAAAATAGAAAGAATGTAAAAATTTGGAAAAGAAACCTACAAAGCCACAACCTTCAGGATTTCATGACTAAGAGAAATAATGAGCACATATATTTAATTTTCAAATTTTTGACATCTCAGTTAAAGTCTTGATTACATCACAGAAGTGAGATGAGAGATTTACCAAGGTTTAAATCTGCATTTTGACAGAAATAGCCCATATTGCAAATACTTGAAGTCTAAATGCCATGTTAATCCCTGTATCAGTGCTTCATCTTGGAATAATTGGAGGTATGAACTTTAAAGACCAGGCTTTTCTATGCTTACTTTAAGAAATATCTTCTTGGATAAATCCAAAATCTAGGCCAGCTTTCTGTATCATCCTCAGAGATAAAACCCCACATCCCTCACTAACAAAGCCACTACACTGATAAACCAAAAACTGCTCAGCAGAGCTGATTGGGTAAAACTTTTCATTTATCCAACCCTTGAAACATAAAAAGTTTGTTTTAGGAGAGGCTTGCACAGATTCTGTACTCGTAATAGGATATAATTTTTCTAGCAAGTAGCAGAAGTAAGAGATTACCTTGATCATGTCCCCATCCTCATAGATTATTTTTTTTTAAATTACAGAAATATCTGTAGACTGAAGAACTCTGTAAGCAGAACCACCACCAAGCCTTAGTCATCACATATAAGAAAAATTTTCTGAAAGTCATTTTGAGCAAGTGTCTGACTTCACATTAGTGGAAAAAAAAAGCTTGAACCACAGCTAATGTCACCCGTCTTCCAGCCACAGGGCCTGTAAGGAGATCTGAGCCCATTCCACACCCCAGGCTCTGTGGATGCACAGTCAGGGCAAAGGGGGCACTGCCTGGGTCACCAGGGGTGCTCACACTGACCAGCACCAGAACAGTGCAGAGCAGCACTCTGGCTGCCCACTTTTCACAAGCATTTGAGCTAAAAGTCCATCTCATGCATGTGAAAATAATTATATAAACCCTGGTTATTAGTGCCACATTATTCAAGGATAGCTTGGATGTGTGGGCCAAGGCAGCTGAAATAAATCCTCATAGCTGTGCTATGGGTAATGCATAGACATTAGCATAAATTAGCTGAGGATCTGTCAGATCTGACTCCCTCCATGTAACAGCCTTAGCTCCATGACTATTTTGATGTTTGTCTTTTGAGGGTATTAACCCTAAAATCATCTGTTCTGACCACGTGCTGGAGAACACTGAACTAAAGGTGACAAGGTGAGGAGTGGAGGTGACATCACTGGAAGAGCCAACATTTACATGAACAGCAGGAAACTGTTCTGAAAGCAGTTGCCTCAGCAGCCTCCACCAACATCCTGATGGTTGCACTCAGTCCTGCCAGCAGATGATGTCACAGGCTCTTTCACACACAGGAAAAAAAGCCACATTTCTTTTTGCAAAAGTGTCACCAGCAGCACACAACGTAAAATTTTAGTACCCTCAGGTATTTTATGCATGAATACAAACTTCTCAAATGACCAGTGTGCTTTAGGAGCTGACCCACAGTCCGTGCGCAGGATCACATCGCAGCGTTGTGTGAGCCAGACCCCTTTGGGATCAAATTTAACAGAACTTAATAAAAATTAAATAGAAGATTCCTCCCAGCACCACCCCAATGCCCTGCAACCCATGGGCACTCAGTCCACAGGACAAACAAGAACTCACAGAAATGTACAGCCTGGACTTGGTGTCCACAGCTCCAACTGCTTTGCTCTGTAAATCCTCAACCTGATTCACATCACCTGCAAACATATGCATAACCCCAGAAAAAGTAATGCCAAGTTATAGTTCACCTCAATCTGAGACACCTTTTGCAAACAAATACATGAAAAGAACAAAGTGTGTAAAGTGGCTTTTGCAGATATAAGAATCAAGCCTTTCCTACAAATAAATTGATGTTAGTATTTGAAGCCTATTGTGTACAATTAAAAATGTCTAATTCACCCAAGACAAGATTGTCTCAGTGAAAGCCTGTCACCTTCTATATGGGAAAGACATGCATTATGTATTTTTTGCACTGACTTATCTTTGTTATGCATGAGGTATGTTTTGGCAATATATATAATCTAGAAATATGCATTCAGTTTCTGTCATTCAGAGTTGCTACAATTAGCAGAAGTTAATATTTGACAGCAATTTCCCAAAAAAGCAACAAGGAGAATTTGAGAACAAGCATCCTTGATACAACAAAAACAAAGGTGTTTCTTATGTTTGTCTGTTAAGAGAAAAATCTATCACAACTCCTTGCTAAAATGTGTAGGGGAAGAATTTGCATTTTTAGAATTCAACTTTGAAGGAGCAAGTAGCTTGTTAAAAATTACAGTAATTAAACATAAATTTATAAACAGCTTCTACTTCAAAATTGGTACTGAAGGAGATAGAAAGAGTTCATTGGATATTTAGGCACTTTCATGTAAACAATGAATAAAATATGAAAGGGGATCTGTATAGAAATTAACACAATGTATAGGTGATAGAGCACTAGTCTGAGAATCTGCTTTCATGGTGCATTTTTAGCCAGGCCTTCCATTTAATGGAGCAGGCACTGATCCAGGGCACCAAGTTTCAGGTTTTTATTCTAGCAAGATGGCTGTGAAGGCCCAAAAGTGACATGAGATAAGATAATCAAGTCTTTTTCCTTAAGGCACATAAAGGTCACAAAATAACATTTAATTACCCACTCTTGTAACATTTATAAAGGAGCAAATCAGAATTACTCCAGAGTGAATATCTAGGAATCAACAATGAATCAAAACATAAATGGCAATTATTTTGTGTATCTGAACAAAAAACAAAATAACTTTCTGCCAGAGGAAATCAATTCCCCTTCCACATACTCCAACTGGCCTTGGTATTTCGCAAAAATACTGCTACAACCAGTTTGCTGAATTTTAACATGATTAAAAAACACCCAAACCAACAAAACAAAAACAAGCACAGCAAACAAACACCTGTCCAGTTTTTACTAACTAAGGAACTTTTTCCTACTTTTTTTTTCTGATTTTCATGTAAGGTTTAAGTTAAATTGGGGCTGAGCATTCATTTCTATTTTACACTTTGTGACGTGAGAAAAAGACGAGAGTCCAAAACTCAGCCATTCCAGTGGTGTCCATTTCTCTATCCCAAAAACTGTTCACCAATGCCAATGAGGATGGCACAGCCTCAGCCCCACCTCCATCTGTGCATCCTGACATGTGTGAGAAACTCCTGTGACCACTTGGCTATTTCTCAGTCTTTTGGAGCTTCTCTTCTCTTCCTTCAACCTCCACCTGCAAGTTCCTCAGTCCTCTGTGTCCTTGAGGACTCACCATATTAATTATCCTAAAAGACATGAGTAACATTTGGTACCAGGATGCTTCATTTCTAACCACATGGTGCTTCAAAGGCTTGCCAAGAGATACAATGCCCAACAATTTAGAGTCAATAGCCACTCACAGTGGTTTGCCGTTCTACTGCTGGAAGAAATACTAAGAATTGAGAAGGTATCTGCAATGTGAACTTCAGGCAGGAGGAAATGGCTGTGATGAAACAGTTTCAAGTGAGGTTATCAGTTTTGATACAGCTGACATCAAATCCCTGAGGTTACCCAGAAGAAAACTGAACCAAAAAGCCTTATCTGATTCCAGAAATCTGCATGTTGGCAGCCACTGCCTTCATTCTTCTTAAATTACCACAGAACCTTATATGTTTATTTAGTGCTGAGCATTTAAAACAACAGATACTGGAAATGTCTGCTCCCCACATTACATAAGTATCTTAGAAAGCACCTGAGGAAGAAGGGAGTTACTGAAACAGTACAGCCAAAGCAACAAAACATTTGGGAAAAAACAACATGGGAGCTTCTTTTGGAATAGTGAGAGAGGTTTGCAATTCTCTGTTCTCAAACCATTTCCTTGTTTCCATTTCCCTACTAATTCAGATCACAGTTTCTAACACACAGCCCTCATCAAAATGAAGAGCTGAGCATTCTTATCTACAGGCAGACCAGACTGTCTGGAAAATAGCCATAAGACAGGAGTGATCACTGAGTGATGACAGCTTAATTCACAGCTAAGGTGCTATTAAAACAGCTTCCAGTGTTTCCAAAGATGTTCCAAAAATCAACTGTCATAACCCCCACCATGATACCTGGTCATGACAGTAAGAAAATGACCACATAATCCCTGTACTCTTCCTTTAAACACAGGGGATTAGCAGATCATGTATTTCTGTAAATCTTCATTGTACCAGACAGTTAGAAGTCATGATAAGAAAGAACCATGCTCGTAGTCATGACTAATAAAGCAGAGCTTGTCACTTCTTTTGGGGTCACCAGAGCTGGATTAAGCCTATCTAGCTTCCTTTACAAAAATATGTAGGATAGATTTTAAAATGTAAATGACCACTTCAGATTGTGTGAAATTAACTGAAGAGGTACTAAAATTGCATTTATTATCACAATAATACTGCTATTCAAGTGTTGCTGCAATTGAAGCAAGAGCTACCTCTTATAACAACACAGGGAGAAGCCTGAATTACAGTACCAAGCAGTAAAAACAGCTGAATAAATGGACTATACACCTCCTGAAAGAAAATACACTTGGCTTTTGCATAATTTGTTGTTTCATCATGTGGCTCTGCCTGGTGTGTGAAAAGTTCAACCACAGATGAATAAAACAGAAATCTCATGATGCCTGATGTCCAGAACAGTGAGCATCTCTCTGTAAAAGTTCTGGGGTACCAAGCCAAAGTGCACCTGTGGGCAGAGCTTCAGCTCACAGCTCCTCCCAAGTGCTTTGAGAACCAGCTACATACCAAGGGAACTCCTACCTATAAAACCAGGAACATTTTCTATGAATTAAGAAAACACACTCAGGTGTCACTACAAGCCTCTGCAAGGCAGAACCCCAAGCAAACAAATCCCAGCTCCCCAGGGACTTGGGTTGGTTCTTGGCAAGGCAGAGCCCAACAGGTCATCAGGAGCATCTGCACAGACCCAGAGAGGGGCAGCTGCTGCTGAGAGCTGACAGAGCCCAGAGCAGCACTGCTCCTTCCCACCTCCCTTGCCAAGCAAAGGATGCTCCCCAGACCTGTGGGTTCAGCTGAGGAGCTCTCCTTGAGCTGCTGGATGAGGAGCTGAACACCCCTGTGAGCCCCCTGGAGCACCAAGAGCTGTGGTTCAATCTTCTAACCTGCTCCAGGCAAGGTCACTTTTTAATCCTGAGAACAAGACATCACTCAGCTGATGGGAAAAACCTTTCTAGAGCTGCATCAATTAAAAAAGAGTTTTCCAACACTTAGGCATAGTTAAAAGAATAGTAACTATAACTGATTTGGAGAGATTAAAAGGATAAATCACCGAGGATGCTGGGGAAGATAAAGCCAGTAAAGTGAATAAACGTTCTGGGTGTGGAAGGAGACAGGCTGGTTTTATCAGCCAACAGCATGGAGTCTCAGACCTAAGGCTATTATAAATAATGTTGCTCTGTCCTTTAAAAACCCTCTAATGTATTCAGTGAAATGAAAGAGCAAGAATGTGCCTGAAGTGAGGGAATGTCATGACAGCCCTGGTCTGAGAGCCCTGGAAATGCTGGAACCAAATCTTTCAATTTGGCAGCATCAAAGTCAGGAGGCAGAGTGGCTGTAAATGGTCTGGAGAAGCATTCTTGACACTGTCCTGCTCTTTAAAATGACTCTGGGCTGAGTAGTTGGTTGTTCAAGTACAGAATTAATAATTTTTGTCTCCAGAGATTAGTTTTGCCATTATCACCAAAATCAGCGGAAAATTTTGTAGACAGGAGTGTTGAAAGGGCTACATAAGGCAATGTAGTTGTCTGAATGGTTTTTTAAATTATTATTTCTTTTAGGAGGTGCAAGTATAAAATATTGAACTCCAAATTCATATTATGTTTCAGTTCTATTGACAAAAGCATTTCAAGACTTGCTTTCTGTCTTGAATAAAGGACAAAAATTCCAGCACATAACCCTATATGAAAAATAGCTACATTTGTAGGAGATGGAAAGCCAAGACTGCCCCTTCCCTTCGGTCCTTAGAAAAATATCCTTTAAAATATGATCATTTTGAGCCTCCAGATATCTGGAAATTCACTAATCACTTCCATGTGCAAGTAGCTCAGCATGAAAAAAATACTATTACTCCCTTCCATGGCTTTAGCAAGACAGGTATCAGCATGGCATATTCATATATCCCTCTGTGATTTATATGTAAATATGCAAACATCTTCTTGAAGGTCTCCTATTTTTGAAAGAATCCTTTTGGCAATTTGCTATTAAAGCTGCATCTGTACATATAATATTAGGCTGCCCTTTGGTCTTCACAGTAAAAAGAGGCTGTCATAAAGCTATCTTCCTTTTTCCAGAGGCTTACACAAAGCAGCAACGCTTTCAGGGGTAACAATATTCCTTTTAAAGTGACTTCTACAGATAGTAGCTACTTTTTCCACAAGTAGCTTATACAGTGCTTAAAATGGGCTCTTCATGAAGAAAGATGGAGTGTAATAAAAATACCATTCCTAATCTGAAAATCTAAGAGACTCTGGATGAGCCAGTTACATGTTTTGGGGTTTTGCTGCCAGGAAAAAGCAAAACCTCTCATCTCATCTCCTGGACCACTTAGGATGATTTGGAAGACTAGTCATTATTTCCTTTTGTTTTTTTCTCCTATTAGATCTAGTAGAGCTCCATCTTGGCATGTACAATTCCCCCCGGGTAAGCAGAGAAAGAAGCAATTAAGTACAAAATGCTAACAAGATGTCTGAGTGAGTCAACTGTGTTTCTAAAGTATCCGTGGGTTTTTGTGCACCTAAAAAGCACTTCTAGGTCAGAGAAAAATAAAAGTTAGGGTAAACCTAGAAAAAAGTGTCATATTAGGATATTTATATACACTGTCATTCTTGTGTTTTCCCCAAACCTCATGTGCTCTAAGCTATCAATCAACAGCCTCCACAATCAGACTTTGAGTCCTGATGGAGTAGGAAGATGTCATCCAGGGAGGAAAACATGTGGAAAATCTGTTAGCCATGTGTGTCATTACTGATGTCAACATTTAAGTAAATATGCAAGAACTACCTAAGGTTCCTACAGACCTACTGCAACAGAAATAACTGAGAGAGCTTTGCCAGAGTAAATGGTGCCACGTTTATCTCAATCTTTTCTGCAGTTACTGGGTTTTACATGTCTGTAGCACAGGTGTGCTTTCTAGGAGCAATTTGAAAGCTGCTGTGGCAAAGAAATTCCAAATTCCAGAGCAATTTGTTAAATTAATGGAAGTTTTCAGTTTTAATTACTCCCAAAAACTCCTGAAAATAAACATGTATTCTAAGTATTTTCTGAATGTGAGCCATCAGGTAAATAATTTCAAGTGGCAAAAGCAGCATTCAGAGTCTTGAGATTCCCAATGCAGTTTCAGAAAATGAGAGTTACAAAATGCAGATGACATCAGCAGTGATGTGGTATTCAGATCACAGGGAGATCACAGCAATTTTACAAGGAGGAAGAGGGACCAGCCACTTCTCATCAAAATATTACACAAATACTGATGAAGGCATATTCTAGTAAGAATTAGGATTAAACTTTCGAAGACTCCACTCATTTATAGCCACGTACAAGACAGCAACGAATGCTGTAGGATACACATTGAAAATGAGAGATTAGAAATGCAGAAAATTTGTATGAAACAAGAGAAGTGTCCAAAGCTCGGAAGCAAGGCACCCTACACAAAAGCTATTTCAGGCTGCATACATCTCTGCTATGCTGAAACCCAAACGCACTGCCACTAAGTTTTTAAAAATCAAACACAGAGTCCTGAGCAACCTCAAATTTTAAGCCACTAAATCTCAGTAATAGTTTTTAAGGAGAGTTCAAAAGCAAAACAGAGAAGTCAAAGTCCAAAGGTATCACAATGGCAGATCAAAGTGTGAAAAGGGATTAATGGCATCTGCAGCAAATGAAGTTTAAAATTCTAGTGTATTAGGGAAGGTCTTTTTTGAAATGGTAATAGGCTATACCTGAGCTGAAAAGACAATTAAGATAGTGTTAATTTTTTTTATGGTATCTGGCAGTAATATTTTTATCCTGTTAATTATACAGGAGACAGCAAATGTACATAATATGATAGCTCCATGCTGAGATGACATGCCTGCTGCCTAGTTAAGTGGCTACATTTATCCTATAATTAGCTTGCAGGAATGTGATTTGCATTGCATACCTAAGAGTATATATAATGTCAACTATGCCACAAAAGCCTGAAATGGAAACTGACACTCGCTTAGCTTTGACCTCTGGATAAAACAAGGTGATGCCTCTCGTGACCTCCTGCTCTTTGTATTCAACCACACACAAGAAATGCATTGAAGTAATGCTAAATGTATGACAAATTCAAAATGGACAGAAATTTAAAGTCAGGGCAGAAAATCAGTGCTGATGCTTCAGCCTGAACTCGTCCCTTTCAGAGAATGAGGATAATGATGGTTAAAAGGCAGCATCTGTGGTTTATTGGCATTAACTCTAAGAATTTATTCTCTTGCAGGTAGAATTACAGGAGCATTTCCTGGGTATGTATTTAAATGGCAGAAGTACATAGCTTTTCTAGGCAACTACACATGTAAAAATTTGTTATTAAAACTATGCTACTGCCTTCTGTATTTTCTGAAAATTCAGAATGGGGTTAGGGTGCACAGGACTTCACTGCTACAAATACTGCACATCTGGGTGAGCAAACACCTGGAATGAAACCTTAAGTTGAAGATACCATTGTCAGCATTCGCATTTCTGCTGTCATTTAGGGACAGACTCCAATATTCTCATTACAAGCCATCTATCAACTGACCCCTAGTTATTCCACCGATTTCAAGCTGTTTGTCCTTTTGTCAAAACTCTGCTCCTGATCTCAGAACATACAGCACCACATTGTTCTGAGAAGAAAAGAGAAACCAAGCAGCCACGAACAACTCTGAAGCTTCACTGGGTGGCACCAAGTCTTATCCAGACTTGGTACAGTCTGAATTCTAGTTTGCTTTGTAGTCCTACAAGCTCTTGGGAGCCTATTCCTTATCCCTTCCCAGTGCTGGGAGAGGATGGGGAAGCAACAACACCGGGTAACCTCACCAGCCAGACTCCAGCCTCACAGTGGCCATGAAGGGAGAGAACCTGGGGAATTCTGCCCTTGAAACTTGGCCAGGAAAAGTCACCAAATCAGAAAGAGCAAAGCGAGGTGACAGACAGCATCTCAGAGGAGCACACAGAGGAAGGAGGGAGGGAGGAACACAGGGCAGGCTCAGGGATCATGGGACTGGCTGAGGAAGAGTCTGGATGGAAACAAAAAGCCAGGGAGAGTGAGAAACAGTGACAAGAAAAAGCAGAAGGGACCTGAGAGAGATCCGACCCAACCACTCCTCAGACAGAATTCTTTCTGTGCAGTGCCACAAACTCCTCCCACGTGGGACCCCAGGCCTCTGAAACAATGCTAGAAGGGCTGCTACTGATAACAATGACGATGTAAAATTAACACATGCAAGAAAATATTTACTTGTATTTATTTACTTGATATTTATCTGAACAAATAGTTGTGATTCCAGCAAATCGTTTCCCTGAATTTTTCTTTACTTTTCTACCAAAACAGTGGTAGCCCCTCTGTGTCCTAACACAAGGATTTAGGTGCTTTTTTTATTTTTCTATTTTTGCATTCTCATTTGACTGAAACTAAATCAGTTATGGTTTCTCACACCAAAACTTTGGCCTTTGCAGCAGTTCCAAGCTGTGCTCACTACATTTCAACCAGGTTGGCTCGCAGGTTTTGAAGCCATGTGAAAATCTACAAAGCCCTCTCCATTACATATCTCATCTTTCACCAACATTTGCATTTGTGCTTGCACAAATACTCCAGCACTATGTGTCTTTAACAGTTTGGCAGCTTCTAAAAAAATTTTCTATTTAAGTACATCTTGTGACTCTTTGTTTCATGAAACTGCTTAACTTGGTGCACTAGGTCTTCTCCAGTCAAGTGTAATGTAGCTCCCAGGACTTGGTCTGATACAAAACTCAGGGAAGACTTGGCTCTCCTCCTTAAAGTTCTGCCTTTTGAAATGAACCCATTATTCTGTCTCTTTCTTTTTGCCCATGATGAAATGATACTCTAAACTTCTCTGATTAAAGTACATGGCATGCTCTCAAGTATGCATTACTACATCTGTTTGCCTTATTGAACAGCTGAAAAGCATTCAAACTATTATTCACTTTTTTATTAGCATTCAGTACATTTTTGTGTATGTTCTGGCCAATATTTTTTTTAATAATAATGTTGATTGCTACAACACCACCTGGTGTTGCTGGCAACTGTGTACTGAGGACAAATCTGGAGATAGCTGGGGTTTAATTTAAAAGCCCAGTTCCTGGAAGCATGTGATTAGATAAGAATTTTTTGTTTTGGTTTGTTCTTGAGGTGGTGGGAGGTGTTTGTTTGCTAAAAAAAAAAAAAAAAAAAAAAAAAAAGGAAAAAAAAGCCCAATCTTCTGATAAAAACCTAAAAAACCTAAATGTGACCATAGTATACCACCAAAGGACACAAGAGACGTCAGTCTTTTCCTATTTTTCATTTCAGACTTGACTATTTCAGTCCATCCTTAGTCACGGAAGATATCCACAAAATGCACATACATGCTTAGGCATGCAGATGCACAGACTTCACACACAACTTGATGGGATATAGCAACACTAATTTAGCAATTGTCATCAAAAGAATGTTTACAATATAAATCTTCCTCACACCTCTACCCATGGAGCAGCTCCTTTGAACCAGCAGTGTTTCCCAAGAATAAAGCAAAACCAAAATGCTTCTATGTGCATTTGTACTGACTCTGCACCAACTCCAGCAGCTGAGCCAGGACTATGTGTGGAATCACTGCCCACATGTTAGCAAACACATAACAAATAACTGCACAAGAAGTAACACCCTTGAAGAGCAACTCAAGATCAGAAGAAATCAATGATGGACACAATACTACAATTCCTCCAATGCACCTGAGAGGATGAGGCACTGAACTGGCGCTTCAGTTCAGCATGAGACATGAAACAGGCCGCAAAGTTTTCAAATGACCTCCTTACATACAATGCAAATCATGTACAGAAGAATTGGTGACTTTTTGCATACTCTTAGCGCTTGGTTGTACTAAAATACAACTCTATTTCCCCACATGCACAGCAGTTTAAGAGTCTAATTTTCTCCTTTAAATTACACTCTCCAGTTAACCTGATAGGCAAAGGCTTTTCCAAACTCCTACAACATTGTTATCTAAGAATCAATCAGCAGGATGCTGGAGGAGCTGTTTAAACAACAGCTACTTCCAGCCTTGATGGAGCACCTCATTTGCAATATGTTGAAACACAAGCATCTTGATTAATCTTTAGTGGGCACCAAAGAATATAGTCCAGAATTTAGCTTTCAGGATCCTGAAGTCAGTCTATCAGGGAAAAGCAAAATCACCACTTTTATCCCACACACCCTGAATTAGGCATGTCCATCCAGCTACACAAGCCTCGTTTCTGACCTGCACTTCATGCTGTGTGTCCTCATACCTACAGGCAGCCCCAAGGTGCTCATCCCCTTCTCCTCAGTGATCTTCTGCTGGTAGCATTGGAACCTTCAAACAGGAGCAGCCCCAGGTTCCATCAGTTTCTCAGTTACCAACCAGCTATCAGCCCGACCTCTGCACTAGGGAAGAGACAATCTTTCTATGGAATATTTCTGCTGGGCTTTACTTTATAAACTTCTCAGTCCTCTGCTCTCAAAGTCACCATTTGGCCATTTAAATGGCAACTTAAAAGTTGCCATAAAGGGCAACTTTTTCCTCAAAGCCAGTCTTGATATGCATAAAGAATCCCTCATCTGTGTGCCAAGGTGAGGTACCTACAAATACATTTCAAGCAGGGATGTCATGGATTAACATCACCAACAAGAAGCTTTCCTAGCTTCCTTTGCTAGGACCCTACTTCCTTGCTGTTTTCACAAGGGTCACTTTCTGTTCAACAACGGGGGGAACACAATGTCCAAAATTCAGTAAAAAGATGCACAAAGTGCTATTCTGAGTTCCTGGTTTATACTGATATCAGTATTTAACTGGAAATCAACCCCACTTGATGGTGAGGGAAATATACTTTGTACAGTAGGATGCTGCCCCAGGAAGCGTGAGCAATAAAAGCCATGTACTAGTGGTGTTTTGGATACAATGTGAGCACACCCTGTGGGTTAAGGGTGAGGAGGGGGCTACAGCGAGCTAGTCAGAGTTTGTAGAGCACCTGAAAAAATGTTGGTTTTTGAAGATAACCCCAAGGGGAAAACTTGTGGGAAATCTCCTAAATGGTGTGAAAGAAACACAGCTTTAAGATCTGCCAGTTTAAACAAACATTTTTGTTTTGTCTTTAACTGGAGCTAATGAAGTGCCCCACTTACTCTGAATTGCTAACGGGTTAGAACAACTAATACCAACATAGCCTTAGGTAAAGATTCCTGAGCTCAGCAACCACCTTTGAGTATTCAAGAGCTACTGCTAAACAAGCACTGAAATCCATTGAAGCTAAGGAAATGGATCCACCTTCAGTTCCACTTTGAATTCGGCTCTATTTACTGAAGGAACAGCAGAGAGTGGAAGGTGTGAATTATCCAGTGGTTTAAGCAGGTGGTGCTGACAACTGTAAGCAATGCTTCAGAGTCTAACTATGTGAGTGTACCTATGCTTAAACATTATACATTTCATATATATATATATCTCAATAATACCAGTATTTTATATAAATATATATATACCAATGTGTATATATATATATATATATATATAATATCAGTATTAAGGAGTCTGACAATTTTCTAAATAATTGATTTTTTTTTCCATTAGGTAGCCTGGATATTATTCTGGATATTTTATATATATATATAAAATACCAGTATATATATATATATATATACACCTATATATATATATATACACCTATATATATATATAAAATACTAATATATATATACACATATATAATACCAGTATATATATATATATGTATAAAATATCAGTATTACGGAGTCTAACATCTAACACTTTTCTAAATAATTGAAATAATTGATCTTTTTCCATTAGATGCCCTGGATATTATCCTGAAGAAGCAAAACAAGTAAGCAGACAAAAAAAAACCCTACAGAAGAAAACTCTGACTACAAAAATCCCATGAAGTTCACATTTTCCAGATGTTAGTGTGTTATTACAATATGAGGTTGAGCACTGGGTAGCACTGAACTTGCTTTTGCATTAAAAGTCAGAACCAGTCTGCTTTCCCTGTACAAGAAATATCATCAAGAAAGAACAGTTCTATTTCTTTCTCCCAGAGAAAGTTTCTAGCAGTAATCTTTAGCTGATGAAAGAGATACTGCGGGACCACCTTTGTTTATTTGTTACCCAACATGAGGGGTCCCCATAACATAATTAGGCATCCACTAAATATTTTTCACACACATACACATTCATAACAAAGCCTGATACAAAAAGCTGCTTTTTTCCTTGCTGTGCAGGAAATCACGTGTGATCACTTGTTTAATCTGAAGGTATGGAGCAAGCAGGCATCCTAAGGCAGTGCTCCCACTGATCCCTACACAAGCTGCACATTGTTTGGTAGCAGAATTAGCATTGCCAGAACAATCCCAGCAAGCTGGTTGGAGGTTTCCTCAACCCTCCTGTGTTGTGAAATGTTCTTCCCCACTGCATTTTGTGATTTGGAGCAAGGGGCGAGGACAACCAGGCTTTGCTCAGAATTGATTTAACTACACTTTAACAAACACCATTTCACTAGCTCAACTAAAAAAAAAAAAAAAAAAAGGTTGTATTTGCTCTACAAAGCCATACCATCACTCCAAGGAAACAAAACAGAGATAGGACAGCTCATTTCTAACACCAGGACTGTAAAAGTCAATGGAATACCAGGAGAAATGCAATGTGGTTGAGGAAAACTGGCAAACTGACCACGTGCTCTTCCCTAGATGGGTACAACATACACGTGTGGTTGAGAAAGCTTCACATGCATTGGTGGCTGCTGCAGATAACACCCAGGCATTTGCTTTTCTGTTATGTAAGAGGAGCACTCCCCTTCATCCAGCTACCTGCATGAATTCAGCCACACCCTCCAGAAATTCCTCCTGAGCATGCTGCCCGTAATCCCACAACCAAAGCAGGCAGCTATTTTATTTTTCCAAATTAGTCTCAAAACTATCAGTCTGTTACATATCTTTTCCATATAAATTAAAGAATGACAGTATGAATATTCATATTCAGCAGAAGTCCCTGCACCAAGCAGGGTGAGGGCAGCTGCTCCCTTTGCCTCACATCAGGGTGTGCAGGTGGGGACAAAGCACAGCCAGGGGAGAAGGCTCTGACAGAGCCAAGCACTGATCCTGGGCTGCCTGTGTTTGTCCCTGGGAAGTGGAGACATGCCTAAACACTGTATTTTTTTAGACTTCACCAATAGGCAGTACATAAAACACTTGAAATGCCTTTGATCTTGGCAAAATTAGGAGATAGGACTGTATTTGGGTCAACCACCCCTTCCTTTTGCACCCTTGTAGAAGAAAAAAAATGCTAAAGGAAGAGCAGCACAACAAAGACAGAATTGCTCCTTTGAATAGAAACAATAGAGGCAAGCATCTCTAAAATAAAGATATTGTGATTAGGTTATACACTCTTTTTTTTTTTAAACCTGCATTAATTTTGATTTATATTTAAATAAAAATGATTAAATTTTATCTTCTAAGATGGAAATGTTGTGATAAATACTGGCCCATGGCCAAACTAATCTCTAAAGCCTACAGCTTATAGCCCCTGTTGTCTTGTATGGATATTTGAATGGCAATGGGTTTTATCAGTATTTCTAAAGGCACTCATTTAATTATGTGGTTGTAAGAATTTTCAAAACCCCAAAGAATTAACACTACCAATACATATTCATATTTCTCAAATTAATTCAACCTGAACATTTGAAAATATTAATTCAAAAAACACACTCATTTATTTTTATTTCTGTAAACACTCAGAGCTCTTTTCTGGTCTTGTTTATGCACTCATTTTATTTTTGTATAATTATGAAAAAACGATGTAGTGAGCTCCCTTCCTTTATAGTTACATAATGCTGGCAATTGATCTATTTACAATGGGGTGCATTACCCAGAAAAAAGAGCCAGAGCCAGAGCTGGTAGCCCACGACAAAGGGCAGGAGCCACGTGCTGGACCCTCGTGCCTGTGCATGGGGGCCCTGCCCTGGTGTCACTGGTGTCCCTCTGCCTGCCACGCTGCGCTGCTCTGCAGAGCTGAGCACTGCGCAGGGCCCCGAGGTTCATTCGTAAATGAAACAGCTTTGTCAATGGAAAATATTCTCACCAAACAAAAAAAGTTGAAGTGCTTTACTTTAAAAAACCCGTTGCAATGAATCACATCTAACTGAAAACAGGGGGTTTAACTTTTGCCAAACTGTTTACTCTCTGTAATGAATTTTGATTTCCCATGTTCTACACACAGCCCATAGCAATACTCTTGCCTAGCAGGAGCCAGAGCACCATTCTTCACAGGCCCCTCTGCACAACAACACACTTGGAGAAAGATGATATTTTAGAAAAAACAAACTTTTCTGCTTGAGCAATTATCAGTCTGACATCACACTGCAGGTATGCAATGTTGTGTCATTTGACAACTGTTTGCCCACTTTGACAGGGCAAATTAGGACTCTTTCTTCTCTACAAGCTCATGAACAATTATTATGGCATCATTCTAACTTATTTACTACACACAGGAGAGAAAATGACATTATCTCTTTTTAGCTGTCACTTAAACTGAACAATTCACAGGTATATATGGTACATATTATTGCTGGAAAAAGGATTACCATTTCTATTAGCAAGCAGAAAAACAGCAAGAAGATTGAACATTTTGAGAAACACAAAATCTGCCCTATTCCTTGGGCATCTACCCTACTTCAAATTCAATAGTGTGTCAGATAACTGAATTTTTTTAGGCTTCGTATAACCCCCATGCTTGTAACAGTTTAAGTAATAAAACTAAATTCCCTCTACCAGCACTAAGGCTGCTTAAAGCACTTGCTTTGCTGCAGAAGTCATGACATAGGGGACTGAAATCTCTAATGAAATGCCTCCTATGTTGATTTATGCAGCTTTAGTGGTACCATTAACTGAAAATTGTTCTTTTCATAGGCTTATAGAGAATCTGGTGGCTGCCATTGTTCATGATTCAGTGAGAACACTGGGTCTGGAATTACTGCTGCATTTGGGTGGATAAATGAAGGATGGAAATCTGCCCTCATTTTGTGTTAATATTTCATATAACAACAAATATATAGCTTCTATATATAATAACATTAGATTCCATCACTAGCACAGCTGTCATTAAGTAATCTCTTTAAAAGTCTTCCTGTTTAGAAGAAAAAAATATTTTCAAGTAAAATATGTTTCTGGGGGAGAAATACATGCACATATATATATAGACCCGTATACATATATATATATGTATATGTATATATATATATAAAAATATATATACGTAATAATAACCGGGCAGTAAGCATTTAAAATTGTATTTCAGACACTAATGCAAGCAGCTAATCCTATTTACATTCATATTAGCCCTGGGTATCTTTTCCCCTAAGATTTACACATTTGTATGCTTGCATGAGTTGAAGTGCTTTTTGCATGATATCAGTACTTTTGTAATTTAAATCTATAAAAGGCAATTTCTTTTAAATATACTTCCTAACAGTGGGTGAAAGAAGCACTAAACTTATTTGAGAGCTGTACACATCAGTAAACATGTGCACTGAACTCCAGGCAATGTGCTGTGAGAGAATTAATCTTATACTGTATTAGCTAAACAGAAAGATTCTGGGACTCCAAGTAACAAGCACGGAAAATGTCCAAACGTTTTCCTCCCACTACCTAGAAAATGTGTATTTTCTAGGATTATGATTTTAAAAATCCAAGCCTTTTTTCAGTGAGTGATTAATTTGATATTTACTTACTCATTTCAAAATTTGCAACAAAGGTAGTCCATAAATAGCCCTAATGAATTTTACAGATCTCTAATTTTGATTACCTTCCTCTCATTTATCACCTAAATTCCGACCAACAGGACTACCATTTTATTTAAAAGGCTATGATCTCCTTGCACTATCTATAAATATAGAAACTCCAGAGTCAAGAATATCTTCTCAGTTAAATTATCAGGAGTTAGAAAGAATTTTTTTGCCAAGAGATGAAAATCAAGCAATTTGTATGAGAAAGTCTTCAGATACACTTGAGACAGATGCTACCAGAGTAGCACAACTTGAAAGGGATTGCGTGCAGTAACTGTTAATTCCTTTGTGACATTTTCTTTCCTTTATAATTTAATAAAAAACAACAAAATTCAAGCATGGAGGAAAAGATCAATTTTTAAAACCCTTTCTAAAATGGTCAGTAAAATGAATTTTCAACCCTTGTTGACATGTTTCCAGAGGCTGGTGAATAATACATTTCTGCATTTTTTTTTTCTAGATTCAGTCCCTCTACTGCCCTCAGTCTCCTTTTTCTCTCTTGCACTCCTTTCTTCTTCCCAGAGCCCAAGCACCCCTGTTCTCTACCCACTTTCCTGTATTTACATGGACTTTCTGGCATGCCCTCCCTTTCCCCTGACTTTTGGAGCCTCTCTCAGATGCCTCTTTGTGCCTGTCAGTGCAATTTGGTAACAATGCCTTTAGAACTGTTACTGTGATTATTCACGCATGGAAAGATGTCGGGAACATGGTGAAGACAAGTATTCTCAGATTTCTTATGCCCTTTCTAAAATAAACAGCCATTTGCAAAAGAAAAGAGGATGTGTGTGTTGTGAGGATTTATTCCTCCTCCAGCTCTAAATTTTGCCAGCACAACCAGTGGTCAAGACAAGGCAGTGTATATTATTTCTCTGACACAATCTGTTGCCACTCGTGGATGTGTGTTTGCTTCTATTTCTGTACACTTAAAAAAAAGATCATGCTGCCTAGAAGAGTACAGTTGATAAAATTTTAATAAATGAGTGAATAGTCTAAAAGTAGATGTGAATTGGACATGATATCTCATTATCTTCAAAAGAAAGGACACACAAACCATCAGTAGTGGCAAGGACATGAAAAGCGAGTCTCAAAAACTGCATTTGATGCCAGCAGCACTAAACTTCTTTTTTTATTTATGTACTTTTTTTGCCTCACCCCTAAAGGAGCCAAGAACACGATTTTCAAAAGCAAATCATACGTTAAGGAGGGCTCTTGCAGGTGGAATGGTCTCTCCCATATGACACACCCAGAGCTGGGTTAATGTGACTTCCCTTCCACCCACCCTTAGGACAGAGCTCAGCACAGCAGCTCTTTTATTCCGGCCCTGGCATTGCAGACTTGAGAACTGGATGCAAATACTGTTTTAGTGATTCCCCAATCACCCAACAGGATCAACCAGAATTGATCTCTGCTCTTTGAAATTAGCAGGTCTTACATGGTCTTCCTTCTGTGTCAGAGCTTTTCTTTTTTTGTTCCTCCTCTTTTTTGGGCTGGGGGGAGGTGAAGAGGAGGAGTGATGAAGGGCAAACTGGCAAACAATGGGCAGCAGTGGAAAGGGCCTGCATTGCTAGTTTTAAGCACCTGGGTTTGCTGCAGCCTGTTTCAAGTACTGATATGGATATGGAGTCACTGGCAAACTAACATCCTCAACTTTAGTTAAAAGAACTATAAATCTGAGATGAATGTATAAATAATATGCAACTGTCTAGACAGTATAGGTCACTTGCAAAGAGACTGGGTCAGGAAAAGATTGTCCATCAGTCAGACAACCATAACTGATTCTGATGCTAAATAATGGTTTAGATATTCAGTATTCTATATATGCGAAAGGCTTCACTGAGCATTGGATCTTCCCAACTAAAGTAGCCTTCTACTTATACATATCTTTATGCAGCCATAAGAAAATGCACTTGCTATTTAAGCATTAAAATTAATGCCCAAAGAAAAAGCTATTTAGCAAGGGACTGGAACCAACCTATGTAATTGGCTTTTGGTAAAGCAAAAATAACCATCATACCCTACCCATGATAAACAACCTAATCTAATCGTAGATGGAATCTTAAAAAGGGAAACAATTAAAACTTCAGGCTGGCAAAGAAACTTATTTCCACTTACAGAGTCAGTTCACAGATATATTCAGGGAATTGTGTGTTGTACAGCCCTGCCTTGCTCTCTACATTTCAGAGCGCTCCAACTTCCAGGTACCACAAATACAACCCTGCTGACTACATGTGCTTTTGAAATTATTCTCTCCATTCTAATGCATTTTTTGCCACTATTTTAGCAACATAAGTCTTCAAAATAAGGTCTTCAAGGTAACAATGCTGCCATCTTAATGTTTTTCAGGATATAAAAGCAAGTTTTGCAGGATTGGAGATAATAGCAGAGACCTATGCAAAATACTTAATTTTTTGGCAACTTGCAAAGCACATTTATATATATTTGCCAAAAAAGGAAAAAGAAAATGCATGGGTAATAAATCTGACACACAGAGCAGCTGGCACAGCTGAAAAGCAGGTGTTATAGCTGCGAGACACAACCAAGGGCTGGGTGTGATTCCCAATCCCAACCCAAACACATCCCAGAGTCAGACCCTGCGAGGCAGAGGATGCAGCAGGACACCGACTCCTTCCAGAGGTGCTGTGATTTCAAGGAGGCTCCACATGGTTGCATCACTGAATGCCTGTGCAACACATGGCCAAGCACATTTAAGAGCAGATTTGGGAGCTCAGGAACAGACTTCCATCAAACCAAGCTGCACCATGGGCAGTGTAACAGCTCGTTACACCAGCAGTGTCACAGCGTGCCTTCTAAATCCTACTGCTGTTTATTCTGAGTGCAAATACACAGTGACTATATTTTTAAATGGATGTGGCTTTTGGCTTGATTTCTATGTAAAAAAAGAACCCAAACAACAAATATCTTACTACCTTTCTATCTACAAATGGTATCAAACAATTCTGCACAGAGGCTGCAAATTTGGAGGTTGATCTTTTTGTTATGCTGGCCTGCTTTAGTTCACATTGAGTACATCAGCCCAATCACAAATTTTAAATGCTGCATGCAAAGAGCAAAAATCATGAGAATGAATCACTGAGTTCCCTCCTACCAATGCTGTTGCCTGCAGAGACATGACATCCAGCAGTGATGACAACAACCAGTCTCTTGCCACTCACACACCAGTGTCTTGCAACTTTTACCAAGAGGAAGCAACTCAGCACTTCCAAAAGTCACAGCGCCAAGGGCAGGTCAGGAAGCCCCTCACACACACACACATTACATTTTTGTAAATCCAAAGCAAATTCCCTGTGTCTGAGGATTCACATGCTGGCAGAAAACACAATGGCAAGGAGATGGCCAAACATCTTCCAGGGCTTCACTGCAAAATCCTTGCCCAGTTCTACCAATAGAACACCATTACGCCCTTCTCTCTCTTAACTAGGCTGCCAAGCTTTTTTCACTCTAAATCCAAAGATGCTCAGAAGTCAATATTGCATACAAGCCTCGAAAATGAAAGACTTGTTTTTAATCAAGGCTAACAAAATGATGAGCACATTGAAGTTATCATTTAAGCCGTCTGGGCTAATCCTGTTCTTAATTAAAAAGACTTTCCATTCGAGGAAAAAAAATAAAATCAAGATATACACAGTTGAATTAAAGTGTTACATTTTGGGAAGTTTTTTTTTCAGGTTTTGGGAGGAAGAGATTTTGTGAGAGATCCTATTAGCTGATACTATTCTTTGTTTCTCCATTAGCAGCCTACAGGCAGAGATTTCAGGCTCGGATACAAATAGATTATGCCAAAATAGCTGTTTCTGAATAACTTCACGTGTGGACACTTTTATTCTGGAATAAGAATACAGTTATTCAGAAATACCTAGGCCTACTTTAAATTCAGACCCTGCATTAATCCAAATTAGCTTTCAAACACAGCCATCCCTTAGGCTATTAGAAGCTTGATTGTGCCTGGTATTACAAAGTTGTGTAAGAGCCCTCTCCAGCCATTCTGCCTGTAATCAAATTTATTCTGAGTTGCACTGTGGGGAAAGCAAACTGAGGCTTACATTATAAATGATTTTGAGGCTTTGAATCCATGTTTTTCTTGTAGCTTTTTCATAATGATCTCTGTCAGCTGTTCAAAGTGCCTCTGTCACTACCATCAGGTATCGCCACTTGCTCTGATTGATTTCATAAACCAGGGTTCAAACATGCACTGCTGGATCAGAATTAAATGTATTTATTGTGAGTCTGTGAGCCTCTATAAACTCAGAGGATATTTGGGGGGCAGTAGAGAGTCTTCAGTGTTGCAGTGCTAATGGAAAGGCTTTTCATTTTGGATGTGTCACTGTCATTTCACTGTTCTTAAAGTATTGTCCAGCCAGGCACAAAGATGGGAGAATTTTTTGTAAAAGTCAAAGTAGAAAAAATATGTAGTTAGTCTGCTTTGGAAAACATTGCCTGTCTCCAAGTGTGTTATTTTCTTCCAGATGCCATAGATACTTTATAAACAGAGTTTAGCAAGCAGCTCCAAGGGCTTGTCTACACTTGAAAATTAATTTGGATCAAGACAGAAATGAGAATTTATAGGACAATATGTCTTTATAAAGTTGTTCTCCTCACATTAAGCCCTCTGGTGCTTTTTCATAAAAAGATGATTTTTGAGGTCCTGTCCAACTCAAGCCATTCTATGATTCTCTGATGTTCGTTAATGAAAACTACCTTGTATTACATGCACAGCACATAAAACAAGGAAGCAGGTAATTTTCACATCTTTTTCTAAACAAAGAAAACCACTGGAACCCAAGTTCCACTTGGGAAAATAAAAAAAAAAAAGAGTCCATGTTAATCAGTGCAACATTAAATGAGTTTTAAGTATGTTTCCACCCTCAACGCTTCTCACCCATCACTACATCAGTATAAACCTTGTTCATTACTGACAGCAACCTTAAAGAATGTTTATTTCTTAAAAAATAATAAAAAGCAATTTAAAATGTAGCAGCCATTGACCAGCTGGCAAAGAAAAATGCTGCAACTTATAGTGGAAAAAATACATGAAAAAAGAAAGGAGATATTAGGGCTGCAGAAAATAGACACAAGGAAGTTGCCTCTGCCAAAAGAGTTTAGTAGAGCTTGTGGGGTTTTTTCCAAGATATACTTATTTTTTATATATCTGGGGATTAATCTATCTTTATAATCCAGAATTAGAGCATGCTTGGAATTACTTTTATCTATGAAAAAGCAGCAAAGCAACTTAAAAAGTGACACTCTTCAATGCTTACTTAATATTCTACTTTTCTTTCTAATTGAGTGAGGAAAAGTACCTTCAGCTTTAGTACTTCTTTCTATGGATTTTCACCCTCCACATTCCTAATATTTGAGGCACATTCTACAATCCTGTGAGAGGCTGCTGATTTTAGCCAATAAGGAGAACATCTGTTTCAAACTGAGTGATGGAGAAGGAGGTGCCAGCTTTCCTGCAGGTGGAACATAAAGGCAGTGTCACCAGCTGACCACAGAAAAAGAGAAGGATTTGAAAGTGACAGAGATGTGCAAAACCAGAGGCCTGAGAGAAAAAACTCTCTGGCAAAACTGCTTTGAGTCTAGTGGAATAAGGAGCATCATGTTATATGGTCATTCAGACCATGATCTCAGAAGGCTGAGTGAGGGCATTTTATGCAGAGTGCCATTGAAAGTCAATGCACAGTATGTAAAATTAAACAAGTATAATCCTTTGCAGAACTGGGGCCATGTTTAGTTAACCTTTTGCAAAAAAAAAGAAAAATCTTAAGGTTATTTTCTAAGATTCTATTAAGTCCTGCTGTATTTTAATAGAAATGAGGATTTTGTTTCATTTTTGCTGCTCAATATTTACACAGTTGAAAAGAAAACAAAATATTAATCCAGTCTAATCTTTTTAGGATCAAAATCCCAAACAACACGTGTGAGAAATGCTGAGGAAGAGATAAGCAAGAGGGAAGGTCTCTCATATACAGCTTTGCATGGAGTCAAATCCATTTCAAGAGTCTAATAAGAGCTTTAGAGATTTAAAAAAAGACAAAAATGTATTTTTTGTGTGTAGAACACTTTGAAGAACAAGTTGCCTTCAAATTTCTGTCACTGATGACAAGTCAAGGAGACCATTAGGGAATCATGATCATAGAGATGCCAGAAAAATTAGTCAGAATGGATCATGCTGCCAGATTGATCTGCTTCCCCAAACCAAGAACGTGGTCTGGACAGCAGAGAAAAGGAAAAACACAAACCACATTTTTAGGACCAGGAACTAGCAAAAAAGAAAGTTTTTTTTTATTACAAAAAAAAAAAAAGGAACGAAAAAAATGCTAGCCTAGTAGCCTAGAAATAAATACCTAAGTTTAAAAAAAGAAATGAGAAATGTGCATTTCACCTAAACTGGCTGTACTGAGCCTTGGAGCCAAGACCTCCATCTACAGCACCTCTACTTTGGCCACAAAGTACAAATCTGATTCCCATCTTCTGAGGACATAAATGTTGCTTTTCCCTAAGAAAATAATCTTTTTAGGATGCAGAGTCCATTTTCTCTTCATCATTGAATGACCTTTTGAAAACAAAGAATTTGGCTGACTAACTAGAGCTCCAACTATTTTATTTTTCAACTTTTATTCAACTACAAACAGTATTGAAAACTCCAAAAGAAGTGGAACCACAAAGACAGCAGCATTCCAACCATCTATGGAAATCTTAGACAGACAGACATGAGCTGAAAGAGTCCAATGAGGTCTCTGGGGAGAAAACTAATTGTGTGTAGGTAAAGGGAGACTTTAGTAGAAAAAACCATCCTTTTCCATTTTGACCATCCATTGTGTTATGGCAGTTCAGTAAATGATGCTCAGGGTGGAAAGATATCTAGGAAGAACACTGTGCATTAATGTTACCAGGAAGCCATGAAAAGCAATATCAAGCAGAAGGAATATGGAAAAATTGACCAGTAAAAGGAAATATTAATTATGCTACTTCAGGCAACAGAACGAAAGTGTTCTGAACCCCCGAGTTCACAGAAAAGAACTACAAATTATCAAGACAGCAAGGAAATCCTGGCCAGAACAGCCACAGCTGAAACAGTTGTGTCTCAGCCTGTCCCTGTACCATCAGCAATTCCTCTTCTTCAAACCAAGCCTTTTGGGACAATAGATGAGACCAAAATCATCCCCACCTTGCCTTTTTCTAAGGCAAAGCAGCTCCAGAAGCAGCTTAAAGCAGGTTCAGCCCAAATCTCCCTTGTCATGTGGGAAATGATGCACAATTTTAAGTCAGGCATCCCAAGAGAGTGGCAGGCAAATGGATAGCTGCCTTTGTCCCTGCTACCACGCTCCTTGTCAGACACCCTTCCTGAGAAAGGAGCTTTCAGAGCTTTCAGCAGCTTCCTGACAACGCGTTCTGAAAAGAAATGTGTGATCTAAAGCAAACCAAACGGGGTGCTGTTCTTGGCAGAAAGGGATCAAATCCCACGTCAGTCAGAGCACAGCAAACTCTCTTCCACTCTGTCAGCTACGATTTGCCCATTTCCTTCCAGCCAACTGTTCTCAAAAAGTAAACATCGCTACACAAAAAGCAATTCAAGCTGCATCACCAAGTCAGGTTTAGCTTATTCCCAAGTCACCTCTCCCAGATTCACTGGACTAGATCACTGCATGCAGGGTAATATGGCAGAAGAGAGCACACACAAGCACCACACAGAAGATAATTGCATCCACACAGCCTACTGCAATCAACAAAATTATAAATGGCAAGGTTTTAACTCAAGAAATTAGTTCTCTTTTTCTTCTGACACAATGAGTTAAACGCTGTCTCTAAATTTCCTTCTAAAATAATTAACTTCGCAAATTACATTTCTCAAGTTATCCAAACATGGCTAATTATGTGTATTTCAGAAACACACACACATAGAATGGCCTGGTAGATTGTATGGCATTGGTTTTCTACAAATTTCCCTCTTGACTGGAAGATAGAAGAGGAAAAGTCATGAGAGCTACTAAAACCTCCCAGCAAGAGGGAACCAAGACCTGACAAAGACACAAGGATGTGTTTAAACCTTTTCTTGGACAAGAGTGGACACAGCCAATCCACGAGACTTTCCTAGGACAATTAAGTGGAATTTAATTCCTTGTTACCTCTATGACAGCACACTGGGTGTGCACAGACACAGTTCTGGTTGCAAGGTTTGACATTTTCCCCGTTTAAGTGCTTCCTTACAGGGAGCAGGGCAGGAGCCTTGCAGACTGTGACCCTTGTGTGTCACAGAGCTTCCCTACAGAGTCCAGGTGACCCCAGTATGAATGTCCAGGGCAGAGAGGTGCACACAGTCCTGGGAGCAGAGCTCTCACACGTTCACAAGCACAGCCAAAGCAGAAGCATTCTCAGCTTTAGGAGAACAGGCAGGGAGTTGCTCATTTATTTGCGTAGCACTCATCCCAACATCCCATATTGCTTTTGTTTTCTCATTTTTACCTGCAACACCACAACTCTAATCAATGCCACAGAAACATGTCTAAATCGTGGCTAGCTTATGGTAAATTGTCATGGCAAGAACCCACATCAGAGACCACCAAGCTGCTTCTGTGCATCAGCTGAAGCAGGAGGGTCCAGCTCCTGCAACATCCAAACACTCACAGAACTGCAAAGCTCAGACATTGCTTTGGTGGCAAACAGAAAATGCTCCATCCACTGGATATGGTCTTCCCAGAATCATGAGGTTATCCAAAGAGAGTTACTTTAGCTTATTAAGTCAAGATTAAGAAATACTTTCTAGGAAAAACCCTGAACAACTCTCATAGTTCATGATGGGAGAAACATTATCATGAATCAGAGCATATATAATTCACACACGTGCCTCAAATAACACACATGATTAAAATGGTCTTTCTTATGAGCAAAATCATGATCCAAAATTTTTATCTATCACTTTACATGCAAACTGGTCAGTAAGAACATATTGCCTGAGAGATAAACATATTGCATAGAACACGGCCCACTTCAATTTCAATCTCTAATCCCTCCAAAAAATGAGCAGTGTCAGTCCATTTCAGGTGGCCACATTAATGCTTTTATATATATATAGTTTGATCATAGTCCTATTTCATCCATCACTGTTACAATTCAACTGGAAATACATCTTTATGTAACATAAATACATGTATGGTTATTATCTGGACAAATATTAGATACTGAGATGCTGACCTGTTTCTTTGTAGACTCCCCACTATGCTCAGGACCTTTGTCCTGTGCCAGTACTTGGTCCATTCTCAGTAGATAAATGGACATGAATCAGAGGAGACATTGCCTCCTTCCACCTGTCCATTTAACTGGAAAGGTTCACAAAGTCTGCATTCAAAGTCTGCATCAATTCCTACATTCAAATTATCACCAACATCGACAAGATGTTGGAAATTTATTTGGAGTGACCAACCTAACTGCTCTCTTTTACTTTGTCATTCTCATATGACTCACTATTTTTGCCATGATTCCCATTTGGCAATGTGTACTCAACAGGAGTGCTCTGTTATTTTTTTTAAATTTGCACTTGTTATAGCATGGTAATGTCTCACTGGTATTTGAAAAAATGTTCTTTTCCCAGATACCAAATATACTCAGCTGTCTGTGAGCAAAGATTGTAAGGTATCTGAGTAGATCAGCTATTTTACTTTTCCCTGCTACATTAAGGAAAAAAAAAGGCAACTACAACATATTAAACACTAAAGCAGACTGCAAGGAGTAAGTTCAAAAGTGAAATGTTCGCAAAATCCAGTAGGTATCTGTAACAGCAGGTTTCACTTAAAGTGGCTATCACTTTACTAGTTTTAACAAACTTCAAAGTAAGTGTCCTAATGCTACTCATTTTGTGTGTCTGTTTTACATCAGTCACAATTCTGTATCATGGTTTCACTTCTGCCTGATGCTTATAATGAATTTTTGTAACTGGAAAGCACATTTAGTGTATGGATTAAATTAAGAATGGTTTTACAAAGCAGCATGATAGCAGACATTTATGTTATTAACTCACTCTTTTACATATCTGCTGATGTGTTGTTGGGGCACATTAAAATATGGTATGGTAATCCATACCACATCCATCAGCAAGATAAATATACTTAACTGAAATAAAATCAGAGAATCAGAAATCAGTTTCACGAGGCTCTGTTTCATGTCATTGAAATATAGGAACCTTTTTCAAATAGAACTATTAATTTTTAATTCATTATACCACTTCAATTCAACGCAAAATGGCTAATTTTAATAAACCAAAGTGTCAGTGCTGATGGTGAAATCTTATGCAGATGAAAAGCTATTCTCCTAGGAATTCAGCCTGGGAGTGATACCTTGCATACCAAAAAGGTATTTCCCCAACATGGAATTTTTATGCTATTTGCCAGCGCGTGGAGTGTGCTGGGTGATTTCACAGCCCTTGGTCTTTTCCACCCTGAGCTGTGGCAGCACCTGCAGGGCAGTTCAGGGGAGTTAAAGTCTCCTAAAATGAGTTCAGGAGCACTGGGCACCACCCTTTCTACATTCCCTTAGAAGAAGTCAATCCCAAAAGAAATGTTGCGGCTCTACTTTCTGTAAGTAAAACAGCAAATGAAGAAGGAGCTCCTGATTCTCAGTTACAACTTATTTTGCCTCAGCCTTTTTCCAAAGCCAGCTCTGCTGCGTGCCTGCAGTGACCCCACTGCTCTGGGATAGGGAATGGCCAGCACAACAAGTGCAGACTGGGGCTCCGTGGGCTCATTGGAGATGAGGGGTTGGCACATCTGGCCCACAAGACACTTGGAGTTCAGACACAGCTCTGAAGAAGTGATAACTCAGTAAGCAAGGGGAAAAGGTGTTCCATATGCTCTGTCAAAGGGGAAAAGTGTCATCTTATTTTTTCAGTCTGTTCCCTCAGGTGCTAGTGTCCCTCAGTGCATGCACATCCAGTGCCAGGGGAGAACTATCAAGGTACATTTTAGTCCATTTCCTATGCCTTCAATTCAGTCTGGATAGGATATTCATTAAAAAATTTCTCATTTCATCCCAAAACAGAGACATCCCCTGTTCTTTCCAACACTAAGGTCGCTCTAAGCAGTTGCTCATAAAACTTTTAACCTGGAGAATTCTTTTTCCCCAGTCACCTCCCAGTATGTAGACTTATTAAGAGATGGTGTAATTAATTATATTTTTACACCTTTTGTTTTGCTAGAAATACCTGATTCTGCCTGGGCCAGTTACCCTGTTTTTGGGTCCTCTAGGACATGCACACCATGTACACACTGCTGCTGGTCACCAAAGATCACCAGCACTCATTTGTTGAAGGGAAGGCAAAAATCTTCCAATCTGTAAGATTGGAGCAAATGGCCATATCAGATGTATTTCTAAGGCAAAATTAAACTATTCCTTAAGGCTGTAATAAAAACCAGCCATTGGAGCTTATTTTAGGAGCATTTCATTGATCCAACAGTATGAAAAAGAGAGGCTGAACTCCATTAGCAGGAAGAACTTTATCAGGCACACATGTATTTATGCTGCAGGACTGAAACTTGTATTCCCCTCACTACACAGGTCTTGTCCCTGGAAGCAGAGAGGAGTCATGGAAAGGCTGAGTCCTCTGTCCAAACACACACATCTTTGCCTGCCTTTTATCACAGCAGTCAGGTCTCCAAAGCCTTGTGTGGACATATTTTCATGAAGGACTCACAACGCCTGGCAGAATGCACTGAGGCAGCAGAACCTGACCCCAGGCCAGTCCTTCTCCTCCTTTGTGCCCAACTAAATGGTGGTGGTGAGGGTGAAAATAGAAAATACCCTTCATCTTTGCAGGATAAGTGGAATAAGGGGCGTTTATCTTTGATTTCAGAAGCTAACCAAACCTTCCAGGCAGCTGTTGCTGCTGTTTGCCTCCATCCAGCCTTAGCTGAGGCTGCTGCTGATGGCCCAACACCAGAACTCATAGAGAGCCTGGGTGTGAATCCACAACAGCAGGAATTGTCCATATTTTCCTGTGCCCTCCCCCAGGTACATGCAAGTGTGGTATTTAAAACACTCAGACATCAGCAGTTCTGCATATCCAGACATCATAGCTGCCTCCATCCAAGAGGAATTATGATTTATTGTAATTTTGAGATTATACAACAGTTTAGTCATTTTAGAGTACAAACAACTACTTGAAAAAGCTTACAGATAAGTTATTAGTGTGGTGGAGAACTCCTTTGAAACAGTAATTTAATTACTCCCTCCCTTGGAGGATCTACAACATCTAGCACACATAAAAGGAGCCATCTCAGGTACTGACTTGTCCAACAGTTATAAAGACGTAGGGAGACATGAAAAGATGCTGAAATATGTATAACCACAGAGTTCAACAATGAGAGGAGTCAAAATGATAAGATATCAAGGATCTTCACAGTCTTTAAATACTGCTAGAGGCCACATAAAAAAACCCACCAAAATTATTTTCAACTGTCTGTATCAGTGGTTGAGCCCCATTTAATCAGTGTGGTTTTTGGAGCCAGAATCCTCTGTCTCAGATGCACACAGCTCCACACACCCTGATCCTCACCTGCAGCTATCAGCACACACAAAGAGCAAAAGCAGTACTGGATGAGGCTTTTAGCTGCCCCCACAAGGTACAGAGGGCTGGAGAACAACAGCCAAGCTACCCAAACATTACAGAGAAAAGAAGGGAAGGTTATCCCAAGGGAGGTATAGCAAATATTTTCATGGCATTTCTATATTTCAAGTTTATGGTGATGAAATAGAGAGTTTATTCAATTCATTTGGGTTCTGGGCCTTGATTGTCCCAGAGACAAGAGCTCCATTTAGCAGTACCTTGCAAGTTTAGGTACTCACAAAATTATTTCAAAGAAATTCTTGACAAATATTTTGTCAACTTTTCTGAATGCAATATTCAAAATGAACACTCTGTAGAAACAATATATAAACAAAGAAACCTGCTAAGAGGAGGAAACATCTTAACACTTAAAAAATAATTAAATGAAGCTATAAGTCTTGGATCTTTTTCAAACAACGAAGCATGTTGCAAATATTTTATGCTCCAGATGAATTTTACTAGATTTTTTATGAATTTACAGTTTTCAAAAGCCTGCAAAAATGAAAGACTGGTGAAAGCTGAGCATTTGATACACATTTAAGTTCCTCTTCTTTTTTTTTTAAACTCAAGTAGGATAGTTCACTGACTGTGTAATAGTTCCTCCCAAGGTAATTTGCTGTGATGCTAAAAATGTTCCCATAATACCAGAGCCAAGATTTTATTTTATGATAAAACTAAAAAGCGTATAAATTATGGGTTGCAAAATAACCAAGGATAACACTAATTTATGTAAATGTGTACTGTACAATACAAAGAAATATTCATTTTTGAACAGCATATAATAAGATTAAAAAATCCTGCTGATTAAACAAATAGCCTTTTTAATGCATTTGGGGTTAGATGGAGAACGTTTCCAACATGAAATAGAATTCTGCTAAATTCAAAACACAAATAAAAGAAAATTAAAGAATGAATTAGAAACAACAAGCTGTATTTCTGATCACGGCCAAGAATACAAACCAGGTAAGACAAAAGAGAATTTCATATGACGTATTGTCTATCACCCACCTCATCTGCCTGTGTGATCACAACCTCTGGCATGCTGCTGCTGTTGTCACCTTTTCATCCTCTTGCCAAGCTTCTCCTGTTGCTCCATGATGCAGGAGATGCAAAGATGCTCAGTCCAGCACTTGAGCTGCACCCTCCCCATCCTCTGGAGCATCAGTGCTGGCTGAAGGCTCGGTGCCTGCTCCAAAGGCTGACAGGGCCCCTTTGTTGGCACCCTGCACACCTGAGAGCTTACCTGAGCCTCCTCAGAGGTCTTGGTGTCACCATGACAAACTTTGCTCCCTGTAGGACAAAGAAAAGACAAGCCATGAAGGACACTGACTCCTTTAGCTTTGCCATGAGCTGCATTTGATACCTGAGGGATCCTAAGCATGTGTGATATAGAGAGACTGCAACATTTTAAAGCCTGTGTAGGATCTTTCTCAGGGAAGGATTCTGCAAAACAGGAATTATTACAGCAACATTCTTCTGTTTCACAGAGAAATCCCTCATGCACACAGAAAAACACCTGCACACATTCTGCATCAAATAAACAAGCAAGTCCCAGCAAGAGGAAGAGGTTTTTCTGAATGCACTCACTGCTACCACAACAGTCAGACTACACTCCCTAGCCAGAGCACTGTGAGGTTTTCTTGCAAACACCAAACACCTGGTGCAGGCTGCTGCTCCCAGCAGCCCTCTGAGCTCTGGAACCCATCAGAGAGCTGAGCACAGCTCTGCAGGAGGGATGCCAGAGTGGTATTGGCACCACAGTAAAACTCCTCTTATTAGCAATGTGTTTATGTACAAAACACAACACATTACACATCCAAGTAATTTAAGCTCGGGGCAGTGTTGTTGAACTCCTTCCTTTCCCACATATGTGATATTCCAGCTCCCACTAAATTCCAAGTTTCAGCATTGTGAGGATTCTCACCTAGAGCATGCAGCACACATCTCTTCAGCCTGCAAGAATTTATTGCTGGACATGTGACCTTTTAAAAGCTATCCACAGACATACACTATGCAACATAGCATTATAAAGACAAATTATTTCATTACAATTATTATTCTAATTGTTTTTACTTGAGTCTCTGACTAAACATAACTTGACATAATTTCCCCCCCCGCAAAAAAAAACTTGGCAGAGTATCACTTTCCAAATGACACATGACATAATTTACTACAAAAGGGAAATGTTCTGTGACTAAAATGACATAATGTTGATTTCCATGCAAAGCATGGTCTCAAGGATTTACAGATAAGACAAAAATGACCACATATAAGTCTAGAGTTTCACTTAATAAATCTGTGTAGCAGATTTACACCAGCCATTTACACCCCAGTGAAGCCATGATGATCCTGCTCACTCAGACACCAAAACTGATATCTGCATTTGGGGACAGTCCACATCTTTGGAAACCACAGTATGGGCCCAAATGCACACAAAACTCATCCTGAAGGAGCACCACCACAATATAAGAAGTAACTTTCCATAACAGTGAATTCACAAGGTATATATGTTCAGCCCTTTATATATGCTGCCCAGTATCAGGGTTACTGGGCAGAGAGCAGCTGTGTTGATTAAAATCTGAACACCAGACACCACTGAGTTACTACTACATATTTTCATGGTACAACTTGCAATTACATCATATCTTGACCCACAAATGGAGCAGGAACTCAGATACTCTATTCATTATTTCCTAAGAATGCTGCAGATGCCCAAACACTTCCAACAGCTTCAGAAAACCAACAGGCAAATTGCAGGACCAGCTCAACTTCTCAGAAACAGGTCCAGCTCAGTTCCTGCCCTTACATCTCCATGAACAATCCCATTTGCTGTCAGTGGTGTTAAATGGGCAACTTTCTTACTAGTCAAGCAGAAAAGATGGGGTGGGGAGGGGTAATCCTGCACACCCAGTGTGACACGGCACCGGAGGAGCGAGCATTAAATTAGAGTGAGAGGTTATAAGTCTGACAGAAATCTGATCTGTATTCCCTAATTATGGAGGCTCACTTCCACAAAACTGACACAAATGTTAAGCCAAATTAAATGTTGTCTAATTAACTATCATACACAAGCCTTCAGAGCGGGATGTCTTCATGTTATTTAGTGAAGGAACACGAGCGCTCGCGGATTATCAGCCGAGGCAGAGCTGCCACCCCAGCTAACTGTTACAAGGTGAAGCCATTCCAGTCCCACACATCCCTTCCACGAGTCCTGCTTGTAATGTTTACAGGAAAAGGCACATCAGTAAACAGGGCTGGGGGAGCTGCGATTCAGTGGCACCACATCCCCAGCTAGGTGCCACAAGCTGTTATGAAAGGCCCAACTGATGGGCTGAGGGCAGATAAAGAGAAAAAAACCACCAGTGCTGGTAATTCATGAAAAACTACACACTGCCATGACAGCTACAAGTGCCAAGTGACAGCTGTCAAGGTAAATGGAGTTTGGGAAGCCTTTCTTAAAGGATCATCTACATGTCCATGTTATTTTGGGGGGGAGGGAAGAGTTAAGCGTGAAGATTTTTGTATCTATTTCCTCTATTGGGGCACAAGTGAAAAAACTAATTTATGATGCTCTTGATTTCAGCATAATGATTCTGGGTTTTGACTGGGAAAGACAGAAAAGCATTTACTTCCTTAATTTTGCATGGTGCTAAACCCTTCCTGTGTCATCAATACCAGGAAGAGTCTTGAGTATGGCTGAGGCTGGAGGGAAGAAGGTGCCAAGGCTGGAGGAACCTTGGGTGTGGGAAGGGAGAGAACTGAAGGCAAACCATGCTATGACATGGTATTGGAGAGCAGCAAGAGATGCCCTTCACAAGCGCTGCATTATCTGCAAGAGAGACATCACCCAGATTAGTCTCAGTGCTCATCCATAGTCTAGAACTGGGAGGAGCTGAGCGAGACAAAGCAGCATCTCAGCATGGGTCAGGCTGCCTTGGCACTGCAGCTTTCCTAGCAGAGCAGAGCAGGGAAGGGCTGCCCTGGCTCTGACTGGGTAGCAGGGCTCAGCCAACATGGATCTGATTGATTTGAAGGGGTTTTGTTCCTACCACAGGAGGAAACAGCTGCAGCAGCCCGAGCAAATCAGCCACCATTTCCCATACAAATCACTTCTTATCCTGTCTCAGCTTCCTGAAAACATGATTTTGTTTGTTTAGGAGCAGCCACATTAAAATGCAATAGCCAAAGCACTGGAAAATTGATTTGTGAAAATTTTAGAAGATCTGCATCCAGCCATGGTTTAATGGCTAACACTGACCATGCACAATACAAACACACAGAGCTCTACTGTTTACAAGCTCTCAGAGCATGGTAGGAAAGGCAACTCACAAAAAAAGGGAAAACTGGGCAAAGAAAGTGTGAACAAAGTCTGCTATTAACATAATTCTCCCTAATTGTTTTACAACTGTTAAATTGACAGCATAAAAGGCTCTACTATTATTACCAGCTGTAGTCTATCTCTCTCTATCCACCCTAAGCTTCCAAACACTCTAGCTACTCAAAAACAAATAGAGCCAAACATTCAAGCTTAAGTCAAACAAAAAGGAGGATCCTGGAAGTTTAACACCCACTCACACCCAAGAACAAATAAAACCTTGCAAGGACCTATCCTTTCCTGCTGTCTCCAGTAACAAATCCATCTAAGCTGATGAAATTTTGCATTGAGCATCTTCTTGAGCTGCTATTCACACCATTCCCAGGGCCTCACCCATAACAGATTGCTGCCAGCATTTCCATGTCACTGTTTCTAGGAGACGTGTGTTGGGAGTTCATGCTCATTCCTGACTAACCATCATTAGCCTGACAAGAAACAACAGCACCTCGCTTTAAAACCAAGCACCTGGCCTTGCCCTTGGCTCCTGCCCTGCACAGATCCTCACCTGCAGCTGCTCTGCTCCCCAGCAAGGCAGCCAGGGGGGCAGATCCTCACCCTTGCCCCAGGACAGGGGGTGGTGTCCAAGTTCCTCTGCTGCCACATGACTACTTCACAGAAAAAAATGACACCATATTAAAAGCATTAATGTTGAAGGAAAAGCTATTAATAGAGTCCACCAACTGATTACAGCATCACAGGGTGTGCTGAGTGGGAAGGGTCCCACAAGGATCATGGAGTCCAGCTCCAGCCCTGCACAGGGCCATCCCCAAGACTCACACCATGAGCCTGAGAGCTCCCTACAAAACTCTCTTGAACTCTGTCAGGCTGGTGCTGTGACCACTTCCCTGGGGACCTGTTCCAGTGCTGGCTGGCCCCTGGGAAAAGAACCTTTTTCTAACACCCAACCTAATTACAAGAGGTGAAGCCTGGCTCCCTTTGCAATCCTAATGACTGAGGAGCCCTGTCTGAATGGGATGATGCTGACAGCTCATGGGTGAGACTGTGGCCTGGGGAGCAGCTGAAGGGGTTTTCATCCCTTATGCCTCCCAAAATAGTTATTTCCCAATTGTTGGAAATACCAGGATAAAGAAGAAGTGGTGCAGGTCTGGACATTTCTGTTTATGCTTTCTATTACTCAATGCACCATGCTTCCCAAAAAGAAATAAACTATAACCACTTTTAAACAGATATTCTAAACCCCAGTGTCTGACTGTGCACAGTGGAGTGAGACAGGAATAAGAATAATACACTTATTTGGGGAAGGGGGAAAAACAGTGGAGAAATGGGGTAAAAATGAAAGCAGGATTCCATTTTTCCCGTCAAAATGCAGTTTGCCTCCACTCTTACAGGTCTGATCCTCCCAAGATCAACACAAGCACACAAGCTTCTTACACCTGAGCATCAGCATACATGACCTGACTTGTCAAACAAAAGAAACATTTAAAAAAAATAAAAGCATTTTCTCAAGGGAATCAAACACACCCTGTTTCCCCTTTCACCACAGCCTTGCATTGAACTTCAGAGCCTTGCCACAGGCACCTCTCCTTCCCTCCTGTCTCACACAGCTCCTGTGTCCCAGCCCAGGGGAGCTCTGCCCCTCCCTGCAGGGTCCCACAGCTGGGAGCCCATCCCACACCCACAGCCTCCCTCCCCACACAAGTGGCTCTGAGCACCTTCCTCTGGTGTGGGTTTGCCAACCATGCCCATCACTTAAACCCTGTGAAAGCAGGGAGAGCACACAGCCTCTCCCATTGTCCTCATCCCCATGCTGGAGGTCCTACACCTACACTGGATTGGATTTGCTCAGGATTATGACAAATAATGCATAATTAAAGGCAAAGCCCAAGGCCCAAATTGCTCTGGAGAGCAGAGCACTGGCAACTCTCAAAATGCTTCTGAAGCCATCAAACGCCTCTCATGTTATGACTGAAAACACCATTTGCAGCTCAGTGAGCAACTCCCTGACATGTGGGGTTCCCTGCATGGTCTTCATTCTCCTTCACAAGAAATTTTCTGTGCTTTCTAGTTTTCCCCAGATATCCAGAATCCTGGTCTGGACCCAATCAGATCCAGATCAACCCTCCCACATCCCCACAGTGCCTAGAGCATTCTGGAAACACAGTGCTCACTATGATGCTTCCTGACAAAATAAATAGGTGTTTTTCTGCCTAGCAAACAAATGTGGTTGGATCTTCAGGTTATGGTTGGGAATGATGAGAATAATGGTCTTCCCCAATGAAGGTCCTTTCCCCACTTGTTGGTAATATCTTGTGAATTGTATCCCAGTTTAAAATTATCCTTTATATTTGGATTACAGCATCACCGCAAAATTAGTAACAAAGTACTCAGAAGATATTGCCAATTATTCAAATTGTAGTGTAAGAAACTCAGAGAAGTAGAGAATGTATTCTGATCATTTTTTTTAAAAAGTGGCTTTAAACAAAAAGAAACCCTTTACAAATATATAACTGAATTTCTTTACCAGTGAGCACCACAAAGAGGAGATGAACAATTCCCATGTAATTGACTACAGAGACAACAACCTGCTGAAATGCTGAGAGAACTTTACCAACTTACAGTTTGCATGGATAACTTACAGCTAGCTTGTGAAAATCTAGCAAAGGTAGAATAGCACTACAACAAAAGTCTGATAATATCTATTGTTTTAAGGGGGGAAAAAGAATGTTTCAAAGCTTTCCTGCAGTGGCAAACTGCTAAGATCATCAGCCACAAACATTCACTGTGTAGGAGATGGAGGGGAGCTTGCTGCAGCCAGGCAGCCACCAGCAGTCCTTGTGTGATGACTGGAGGCTGAAATACCTTTCTATTGAAGAAAGCAGCAAATAAACCATGTGTCCCTCTTATCGGCTTGTTCATAGCATCATTATCTTGGATTTTAAGCTCAAGACAGTAGCACCACTGAGATTTCCATACCCATGGGATTGCATTCCACTGGAAGCCCAAGGCCAAGTTCAAGCAAGGCTGTGCAGGCACCTCCTGTAAGAGCACCCTCCCCAGCTTCAGCAGTTGTGCCAGAACAGCAAAATCTCTACCCTGAGAGCACATTTTCCTGGTGGCCATGTAATCACCTTCCTTTTGACCCCTTCCCTCTCCCCCTTCTCCACCTGTTCCCTTTCCAGCCAATCTAAGCTTTCTCAGTGTTCTGTGCAATTTTTCCTTGTCTGACTGTTGCAAACACAAGAGTCTCAAATTATCATATCTTTCAGGACAGATTTTTTATTTTAAAAAACATACCTCAGTGTTCAGAAATTAATATTTTCAACATATAGATAGCACTTATTTTTACAATTCTCTCTGGCTCAAGCTCCGAATTTCTAGAGAGAATAATCTGTGTACTTCACCCTTGCACAAGTAATGTGCCTCTCCTTTTCCACACCAAAAGAAATGTAATAGCAGCCTCAACCACCCAAAGAAGTTTGTAACATTTCCATTACAAACTTATTTCAACCTACAATTACCAAATTACTTAATTATCATAATTAGATACGAAGCTTTACTGTAAATTAAGATTAAACTGGGTTGTTGAAATAAATGCTAATATATTTAATTGTGGTAATTATTTTGGCTTCATTGCTATTCCTCAACAGCAAGTATGACTGAATGATGTCTCTACATGGAGTTACCCAAGATCACCAAGCAGCAGACAGCAGCAGCTCAGTGTCTGAAGCAGAGGGCACTTTTCCTTGTGTACCTTGACTTCCAGTGAACAGATATTGATTTCCACTGGAAGCTAACAGCTCTTCATTTTTACTTTCAAGGTTTCAAATTAATCTGATAATGGTTGAAACCTATTCTCTTCCAAGGCATTACTGGTAGACACAAGGAGTTCCTCCCAGAAACATGGACTGAAGCCAAGGTTTGGAAGTGAGCAGGTCTGCTCTCACTTTGTGCGGCTGATGAGGAGAAGTCAAAGCCCTCACAAAGCAAAAGGCAGCAAGGGACTGTTATCAAATGCACTTCTACCCCTGCCCTGTCTTGTCCAAATCTGCATCAGGCTGCCTGTTTCAGCAATTATATTTGAACTGAAGCACAATTCTAGTTGTAGATAATAAAGGATATTGCAAGGCTCACAGGAAAAGGAAACAAACTGTCTGTCCCTCACAACCTGTAGCAGCACTTGAGGCCAGATCTCTGCTGCTGCAGCCACACTGTGTACTAGCCAGATCCATGCTGTTAGTTTGTTTAGTATATACTAAAGACAGGTACAGTAAATTTGATTTGCAACCCGTCTCGTCTCATTTACATGATGAAGGCAGTGCAATAAAATACTTCTGACATATTACACTGGCCTATGACATGATGCCAATGGAAAATGACATGTCCCACCATGCTGAATATGATAACGTTTATCTGAATATCTATGATGCTTTTTTAAAGTCTCAGAACAATTTTAAACTTAGCCAGAAAACATAAGAAGATAAAGCACGGATTGAAAAAAATACTTCTTTTCTCACCATCTCACTTGACTCTTCAAAATCAGCACAGGCTCAGCAGATGGGGTCAAGCCACTTTCAAAAGGCGTTAAGAAGCCTTTAGAGATATTTTTAAAGTAAACATACAAAATTAATCATAAAATAGAAACATTTCAATATTTATTTTCAATATTCTTTGGGATTTTCTTTTATGCAAGTCCTGGAACAGCACAGAGAAGATTTAGGTTCATGCTAAAAATGAACTCATCAGCCACAGTCTTTATCCCAGGTCTAGGGAGCCAATGCCTGACCCCAGAATCTGCACATGAATCAACATTAAGCCTTCATGGGCACACAGCATTTCCCTTCTAAAGGCCTGAGAATGCTTTCTAAGCACTAATGAATTAAGTGTCCAGCACTTGTGTGAGATAGGGAAACACCATCCTTCTTGTAGGGACTGTGGGCAGAAGGAGGTTAAGTGATTTGTACAAGGTCACCAAATAAATCTGTGTAAGGCACAGCAGAACTCATGTATTCTGTCTCCAGGCCACCAGCCCTGGGTGAGGCCATTCCTCATCTCCACCCCAGGCACGAGGGCTGGGGCTTGAGTCACCAGGTGTGGGAGACAGAACCTCTCACACATACAGCTCCCATCTCCCCCTAATTACTGGTACTTGGAAATATCCACATTTTTATTTCTTTCTCCCATGACAAAGTTTTACCAGGCTTAGAAAGGTCAAAGTAATTACATGTAAATGTGTCATACGTGTTAGAACACCCTGCAGGAACCAGTCAGGACTCTTGAAGGCCAAACAGATGAGGAGTCTGTAGGGGACTGGAAGAGGCTCCATCAGAGCCTTTCCAACCTGGCTGTCACCTGCAGGCAATTCCCCTGGAGACACAGAGGGTTTCAGGCTGCTGAGAGCATTCTGAGCAACCAGCAACCCCCTGCTCTGAAAAATATTTTGTTTTTCTTGCCAGCTTCAGTAATGAGATTAAATTAAAGAAAATTTTAAATTGAATACCCAGGGCAAGAAACCAACTTCCTGGTACTCTGGTGTATTGAGCAAGGTAATCTCCCAGAGGAAGTGGCAGAGCCCAGATTGCTCAGAGCCAGACAGGGCCAAACAATCAGTTCCCTTGTCCTGAGACAGAATTTCTCACCTGCAAATGGGCATCTTTCCAGCAGACAAGCTCAGCCTTTAACAAGATAAGATTTTTTTTTTCCCTTTTGTACACTCACAAAGATGAAAAGGCACAGCCAGTGGAAGGGAGACAGAGCAGACAAGAAGGATCCTGTGAGCTTTCCCTACCAGGAGCAGGTGGGCTCACACACAGGAGATGGGACAAATTGGTCAGGAACAGAACTGACTACACAAGTACAAGAAATCCACATAACCTCAAGTGAAAAAGATCATCTGTTAACTGCTTCTGTGACTGCATGCATAGAGCCAAGTGAGATTATTTTACACAACTTTTATTTACTATTCTTGCCATATTTAATTAAAAATGCTTTCACTCATCCAGTTTCATTAAATTATCCATTACCTCAGAAAGGCCAGTTTAGACTTACATTTCAGTTTGAAAGCTCAGAAATCTACTTGTGATCTGCTAGAGCAAGGAAACCAGCAGGAAAAGTTTCAAAATCAGAAGGAATAAAACCCCAGTGCTGCTTATTCTCACTGCTAGCAAACCCAATATATTTAAAACACATGCAGACACTCAGAACTACTCACAAAGTGGGTTTGAGCTGATGCTGGTGAATATCAAATGAATGGTTTTGCAATATGTAAAAGACTCACTGGGAGCCTGGTATGATCTGCCAAAAGCAGCCTTGGAAAGCTGATCTCCAGAATGTCAGTGACCCAGCTGCAGCACTAAACCCCACCAGGCACTGTGGCTCCTGTTACACCCAGCTCAAAGGTTGGGGCTTCACATGTTTGCTCTTGTACAGGGCTTTAGAAACCTGAAAGAATTTCTCAGATGCCTTTTCCAACAAAAGTTTTCACTGGAAAGGAAAAGAAGGCAAAGCAGTTGACACGATGCTACGTGGTTGTTTGTATATAAAAACAGTCCCTGTGCGTTATTTTCCTCCACCTTTTAACCATCAAGTTTTGTCACATCTCTTATTCCCAAGCCACAAGGACCAAAGCAAGCCTCTGCTGGAGAAGCATGGATTGCCTGCACTGCCACAGGCAAGCTCCTGCAGAGATAAGACTTTTTGGGGACTGTAAGGAGAGGAACAGTGCAAAAAGACCAGCGGTGAGACAGAATGAGTTTCCACCATGTTTTTCTTGGTCATACTCCGCAGATTACCCATTCAATCATTATTTTACATTAAAAACATATAAAATCACTATTAAATGACAGATAAGTTCAGAAACTAAAGCTAAGAATTGTAGAGCATCCCGTGCTGTTGGTGTCCAGCCCAACTGGCAGGTCCTCCCTTGTGCTGCCAGAAAAATATCCCTTTTTCTTCTGGCTAAACAATACTGACTACATAAAGCCAAATAAAATGTGTGACCAGAACTTGTGACTACAAATAACTTCAGTCAGTCTGGGAAGGGGAACCATCAGGCTGTAAATATGTCCCTCACACACAGGCTGCCCAAAACCAGCAGGTTGCAGCAGCACTCTTAGTGGCACTGGGGACACCTAAGTGCAGCAAATTCTCAAGGGAGGTGGTTCTCCCCCTCTACAGGTTCTCATGAGAGCCCACCTGAAGCACTGTGCCCAGCTTTGGCACCCACAGCATAAGAAGGACATGGACTTGCTGGAGTGAGTCCAGATGAGGGCCATGGGGATGATCAGAGGGCTGGAGCACACCTGAGAGAGCTGTGGCTGCTCAGACTGGAGCAGGGACAGATCTGGGGAAGCCTCATAGCACCTTCCAGTACCTAAGGGGGCTCCAAGAAAGGTGGAGAGGGACTGCAAGGGCATGGAGTGATGGGACAAGAAGGAACAGCTTCAACCTGACAGAGGGCAGGGTTAAATTAGATATGAGCAAAAATGTACAGAGATGTTTAGATGAGATGTTAGGAACAATTACCACGAGGGTGGTGAAGCCCTGGTACAGGGTGCCCAGGGAAGCTGTGGCTGCCCCATCCCTGGAAGTGTTCCAGGCCAGGCTGGATGGGGCTTTGAGCAACCTGATCTAGTGGAAGGTGTCCATGGCAGAACAGGATGGTCTCTGAGATCTCTTCCAACCCAAACCATTCCAGGACTGCTCATGAGCTGCTTAAAGCTGAACATTTAGCTGGATGATCAGTCCAAATGGTCACATTGTCTCCTCTTCCCCATGGGCACCTAAACCACTGCCAAATCCAGCATACAGAGCTCTGAAGCTCCTTCCCCATTCTTTCCCACCTCCCTGAGAACAGGCTACACCCGCGGTGTGTCTGCACAAAGGCCAGAGACAAGGAGGGGCAGGTCCCCTTGCAGCCCTGTCCTGCCTCAGCCATTCCCCCATGGTGGCACCTGCACCATCCCCAGCTGGGGCAGATCTGCCTGACCACAGGCTGAGGGTCCTGCAGCCTCAGGGCCACAAATGCAGCTCAACTGAAGCAATCTTGTCAAAATTCAGACTCTTCTCCTCAAGAGAGCTCAGAACCTGTACCCAGCTGCTCCAGCTTCTCTTCACCATGGAGCTCACTGCAGGGTTTGTACCTATCCAAACCACAGGTTAACAAAACCCTACAGCTTCTTCCTTTGCCCCACACCAACATAAACCAACATCAGAGGGTGATTCTGCATGGCTTCAGCAGGTAACCCAGATGCAAAACTCCAGCCAAGCCTTCCTTGCAGTTTGCCAAATTTCATCCATTTCACTGCCTGAATCCAGGCTGGGTACATGATTTCAGCTTTTTCAAAGTTCAGCAAGAAATGTGTAATGTTTCTGTCTATCAAGAACACCAAGTTCCTTTGCTGTGTTGTGTCTGATGGGTCAAACCCCACTAAATCAAGCTCATCGTAAAGCAATACTAGCACACATAAATTTGAGCCTTTTAGTGCAGACCTTTCATCAAGTCATAATGCTGTCCATGCAGCAAAATCTAGACATTTTGGAAAGCCTAATTGTAAGTTCAGGCTATGAAATGCTCATTTTCCTATTTACACCTCTTTTTATCACCACTCCTTGTTGCCCTATGCTGTATATTGATTATATATGTTATACAGCAAGAGAGAATTGTGTAAAGACCTGTGTGTCATTTGAGAAAAAGGGAAATAAATACATCTACTTGGCAAGACTGAGACACACTGGGTGAATACATGTCACTCTTCCTACAAAAACACACAGTGATTGCAGGCTCTGCTGTAACCTAACTTGTAACAATTACAAAAGTAATTGTTAAATTACAAAAAGACATCAAACTCTCAGACCTCCCGGGGACCCTGTGCATTTGGCCATCCTCAGCAGTAAAATGAAAGGTGGGTGTCCCCTTTGTCACTATATCATGAAAACCAGACCAGGTGGCTAATCCTCCTCAGGGAACTTGAACCTTGGCAAAGCATCTACCAGAGGCTGAACAGATGCTCAGGAACTCATTAACCAATTCATTTCACCGTCACGCACACAAATGGGAGTGTAACACTGAGAGCTCACAACTCTGCTTCCACCCCCACCAGTGAGACCCAAAACCTGCCCCTTGCTCATTTAACATGGCCAGGTCAGTGACAGGAGTTTAACTTTCCCAGCCATCTGGGAACACTGGTCAGCAGCACAACGCAGCAGGAACCCAATTTCAGAGCTTTTGAAGCAGTTGGATGGAAGTTTTGGAATTATTTCAGGGACTAGCTGCTGTATTTATAACAAAACAGTAGCAAAGCTCTCAGATCCCAGTCTGCAAGCCCTGCTAGATGAGCTGCCACTGCCACAGCACTGGCAGGGGCACTGCTGCAAGCAGGACAGTGGCGACTCCCACCCCATCAGCACTGGCAGGTCATGGGTTTGAGCAGGAGACCCAGCAGCAGCACCAGGACTGGGTCTTGAAAACTGCACAAAGCTCAAAGATGACCTGAAGCATCACATTACAGTATCAGGGTGGCTCTAATACCTCTAGCAATTACCTGAGGATGGGATTGTTAAAAAGAAAAGGAGCAACAGAAAAAAACAACCAAACAAAAACACCCAAACAACAGCAACAAGAAACCTTCCCATCCCCTCCCCCCCAAAAAAACAAAACAATAAACTAAAGCCAACAACAAAAGACACACAATGAAAGCCTTAGGAGATAATCAGAGATCTAAAATACTGCAGGGGTGTGTTTTAAAAATATCATTTCAATAATATAAATGCAACAGGGGATATGAGCAACAAGTCACAAAAAGCAAAGCAAATTTTTTTACTAAGAGTAGCTTTAGAAGTTTAAGCCATGAAATAAGAGGCAATATCTAAAAGAGACACAGAAAAGAAGTTAACTCTGCCTCAAAAGTTATAAACAGAAACAGAAAAACTCTCTTATCCAGCTACTTCATTTTCATGTTAGACAATAACTGAAAGAAGAGCATCAGAAGAAACAAGGAGCAGGACTCCTGTACACAGCTGTACTTTACTTTCAGCTCATTTGCTTTCTCCTAGCATAGCATCAACAGAGAGCTGCTCCATTACCTTGGTAAAACCAACAAGCCACTGGAGCATCATTCAGTCAGGGCTGCAGGAAAACTTCCAGCAGTGCCCAGATATTTTTGCAGGTAAATCTCATTTTTCACACTAGGTTCACTTGTTTAAACAACAGAAACATCCATCAGTATTAATGCTGGGAGTTTGGTCAGTTAGGTGTTTTCAAAAAACGTGGCTTTGACCAACGCCACACCACTACCAACACCACTGCATCTCCTTTTAAAGGTGTTAGCCCAAGTTCATATTAAAAAGCATACTTTGAACACTTATTTCCTGAAAAAATTCTCTTAATTGGTGAAATGTAATGAAACGTGCTAAAAATAAACCCTGCCTTAGGCATCAGGGGCTGTCAGAACAACCAAGGCTGGACTGGAAGGAGGTCCCAAGGAAAAGTTTTGTTTGTCTCTGCCTCTGATCTGCCTGCCTGCCAGAGAGCTCAGAGCACAGTCATACCCACCAGGCAGCAGCCAAGGCTATGGAGAGCCTTAGAAGTAATTTTAATGGTCTTTGGCAGAACAAAGCTTCTCTGAAGTTTATATTTTCAGTCTAATTTTTAAGGTAGAAGTTGGTGATGGAGTAACTTGTAACATGCCTCTGAAGAGGCAATGCTGGTGGATTTTGGAGCCAAATAGGGAATTTTATCCTCAAAGAATAAGAAAACAGCAAAAGTCTGAGGCTGCCTTTGTGTGTTTCACAGCACTGGGCACAGGGGGTACAGAGACTGGAAGAAGAGATTCCAAAGAACAAAAATAAAGCAGAAGGGAGAAATGCCTTTCCAGCTGCCAATCTCCAGGCAACTAAACCCACAGCCCCCCTCCCTCCCCATCCTCAGGGAGAGACAGACCAACTGCTGCAGGACTTACAGCACTGATCCTGCCAATGACAGACACGGCCCAAGCCTCAAAAACCTTAGGAAAGAGCAGCTCTGTAGACACACACTCAAAATAAATAAATAAATATCTCATCCCAGGCCAGAATAGAGACTTAGACCCCAGATCACTGACAAGACAGGCAGCAGTGGTGCCACTGTCACGTCAGTGCAGCTGTTGGCTCATCCACAGGAGAGGCTCAGCACAGCAAGCTCAGTCCAGGTGCAGCTCGTCCTGCTGCAGTCAGGGCTGCTGGCAAGACCCAGCTCTATTCCCAGGCCTCCTCATTGCATCAAAGGCAAGGAGAGAGGGAAAATGCCACCATTTCATTTTGGAAAGTAAGGGCTGATGAGGATTATTTACACACAGCAGTAATTCACAATTACATCAAACCCTTGGGTACCTTAATTCAGTGCATTGCACAAATTACAGAGCACGAAGGGTTTCTAATTGCAAGTCTCTGGGAAAAAGCTCAGGGAGCTGGATCAAAGTAGGTGGGATGGAAGCACCCGGGAAAGCTCAGAGATACTCTGCAAGGCTTCAGTGTACTCAAAAAATGCTCCTTCCTACACTCTGAGCCCCAAATTCATAAACCTGTTAGAGAAAAGCTAATTTTCTCAGGATTTTTCACTTGCTCAGGAAACAAAACTGAAGCCCCTGATTCTCTACAGAGTGACCTGCAGCAGAAAAAAGTGCTTGCAAAGCAGGAGAGCAGCTGCTGGGGCATTGCTGGTGCTGGAAGTGGCACTGAGCAGTCACTGCTTGCTTCTCCCAAGAAACAGGCTGGCCTGGGCCAGTGCCATCCACACAGCAGGTCCTTGCTGAGTGTTCAGCTCCAACACGAGCTCTATCCTGCCAGCAGGTGCCAACTGGAACAAAAACACCTTCAAAAACAAGTAGTCCATTCCTCTGCTCAATTGTCCTATTTCTGAGGAGCAAATCAGTGCTTTAAGGCCAAAGCATGCTGTTCCCAAGTACAGCTTTTTTATCTTATTTAGAAGACACACAAGTGCCTTCAAGCTTTCCTCCTTCCCCTGCCATTCCAGGGGAAAAAGGCCCAGCAAAACAGAACACAAATGAAGTCAAATGTGCTTTATTACTTATTAGTTGGTAACATAATACTTGTGACAAGCTGAACAGTTGTAGCAGGCGGCTGTGGAAGTCACTACAGTGTTTGGAACAAAAACAGGAATGAGAGACAGCTCTGAAAGGGAGATTTTAAGCACAGCTCAGCCATCCTACCGTGCCCAAACCAAGCACTGTTATTCAGTTAATTTAGTGAATGAATCCCTCAGGGTCTCCAGCCATCTACCACTACAGCTCATTAGAGCCCAATATCCGACTTTTCATGTTGTATCACTGAAAGCACTTATGCTTAAAATGTAATTAAACTTAAAACAAACAAGGGCTGGTTCCCCCCGCTCGGCTGCCCTGGGACATGCCCCAGCCCTGCCCCAATGCCAAAGGCACCCACCTCTGCTGGGTTATTTGGGAAAACACCCCCTGCTTCCCACCCCACAGGCTGACATTTGCCCCAGCATTCATCCTGTGAGCAATTAGAAATCTAAATACTGGGTGTAATGCCTGGCTGTTGGGATTTAGCCTCTTACAAACGAGTAATGCAGTAAGACTTGCTGTCCAACGAGGTGTCTTATTGAAATATCCCAGGCTGGTTTGCTTGTCACAGCTGTCGTTTCAGCCATTTGCACTTACACTGTATTGCTTTCATTACAAAAATAGAAATTTGTGTCCTAAGTGCTGTTACATTACTAATGCTAAATATTTAATTCCCTGGGGTTCTAATTATGGTTGAGCACTGGCAACACTGATTCTACTTTTTAATAACAACTGTAAAAGCAGTTTGAGCATTTTTCAATTAATTAAATACATAGCGTACGAGTAACCTCTTGTCATTTTGCCCTCCAGGACCTGAGCTAATTTGCGTGGAATAAAATGTTTTGAAAATTAACTGATATACTGGTCTGATCATTGTTGTTCTATTAAATTATAGCCTGCCAAATGAGTGGTGTATAATAGTTACATACTGTACCATTCCCTTATTTATGATGGCATGGTTATTTTTTGAAAAAAACTTCTCCAGCACATTTCTAGAGAGCACACTGGAGAGGCCTAATTAGCAGGCAGGAGATGGTCCATGCACCATGGGCATCAGTAAACTTAGAGTGCAGGGAGACTTCAGCAATGAAAAACAAAGCCTCTCTCCATTCTCCAGACCTTATTTTCACCTTCTTTCATAGCTGAAATTAAAAGTGTTAATTAAATGACTTTCTGCTGCATAAACTCCCATGGATTAGTTAGTAGTTTACACTTTAACACATGGGAATTGACTCGCAGTATTAAAACACACAAGTAGCTTAGAAATGTTTGTCTTCAACTTGCAGAACCCAATGTGAAAAGACTTGTCCACAAAATGAGTTTTTTGGACTACAAAGAGACACTTAAAAATACCTAGCCTGCTCATGCAAACAACCAGGCATAGAAATGACTTCTCCTGCATACCTAACACAATGCTAAAATTATAAAGTGCATTTTCCATTGACACAGTCCTAGAAGTTTAGAACACTGACACACAACAGCACCTTATGTATCCTGGTAAGGGGAAACTCTTGTCAAAGTCCCACACTAGAGATGGGGACTCAACTGGGAACAACTTGGCAAAAAACCCTAAAATTTTGAAAATGTCTTTTCCACATGTTTATTCATAGCTGATGAAGAATGCTCTTTCAGCATGTATTTTAATAGCATATTTTATTTTACAGTGTGCAACAATGGTAAATTGAACATATTGCTTGAAAAATGCTTAAGGTCTAAACATTACAAAATATACAGGCAAAAGTTTGCTCATTTTAGCTGAAGAATTCAATAGTAATGACAATATTCTACTCTGAAATCATATGAAATACAGATGAGAGATAAACAAGTCTATTTTTTCACAACTTGCAAAAGCATCATGCATGGAACATTGCACTCATCATACTCGCCAAAATGAAGCCCAGCCTCAGTTTATGCTGAGTAAGATTCCTTTCTTGCTACCAAAGCACTCATACAGTAAGAACCGCAATCGAAACTAAGCAGGGATGTATTCCAGTTTAAAAGAAATAAATTAATTAAAAAGCCCCACAATATAATGCAGATTACTTTTCATACCAAGAAAATTGAGATTTTCAGTCAGCATTAAAACACTTTTTCCCCCCCAAATAAATACTAAATAGAATATACAATCACTGCCAAATGAAAATGCCCAGGTCAAGGATTTGTTTGTAGGCGTACAAGTATATACATAAAACACATACAGAGATAAACACAAACAACACGAGCAATGTATTGCAATAACAGCTCTCTTCTTAAAGACAGATTTATATAACAGTATAAAACTTGGAAGTTATCTTTACTACTATTAAAAGCTTCCCAGTATCTCTAGATGTCTGCCTTCAATAAATCCTGGAAGCATTCTGCTCACATACTGAGTTTTAAGGAACGTGCAGTATATGTCAGCTTCAATAAAATCTGTACAGTTCTTTAATTACTCCATTCACCCAGCAGCTACTTTAACAAAGTATTTCTCTGAACATGTAAAAATGTAAAATACCCAAAAAACCAGTCATCTATGTACAATAACCACTCAGCATCTAACAATAATGGATATACTGAAGGACAAAAAAGTGAGTTGTGCCAAGCCCATATTTCTCAGTTACTGACTGTAAAGCACTTTGAGTCAGCAGTAAGCTTTTAAAACTCTAACCATAATCAATTGTAAACAAAGAAATAAAGATCTTGTCACAATATACAATGCAGTTGAGACAGCCACAATGCACAGAGTGTCACCATACCATTTCAGAACATTTTAAGCATTCCCCCAAACAGAGTAACACCTTACCTCATCAGAAGGCTTCAGGTTCTGCCCATACAGAGTAACACCTTTCACTTCAGAAGGGTGCAAACTTCTATCCTTCTTGTTCTTTAGCCCAGCCCTTTATACCCTCCTGTTAATGCATTGCACCTTTGTGCCCCTCATGGTTCATGCATTTCACCTGTGTGCCCTCACTGTCCATGCCCTGCCCCTGTGTGCCCTCTGCTCCCTTTGGTGGTTGCTCAGTGCCCCTGGGCACTCCATGGCTCATTGCTGTCAGTGCTGCTCACCTGCTGCTCACAGCTGGAGCCCATTGGGGATGAGGCTGGGCCAGCCCCATCCCAATTATCACAAACTGGGCACCTACAAGATCTCACAGTTACTTCTAAAATCTTAAACACTAGCACATAACTTAAAATACTTTTCTTGCTTTTTCTGATTTGCACGGCATTCTTCCCAAGTAAAATATGGACTTCTGCATGAAAACAGGCTTGTATATACAAGCTGAAAAATAACAACACCTATTTAAACACATGAGCTAATTATACCTGGCATTTTGGACTTTGGTGGTAATGTATTGATTGCCACAGAGCAGAATACACCCCTGTTGGCCAAAACCAAAGGTGCACAAGATTCAGAAATCTACACAGAGACAACCTCTCCCCTTCTCCAAACACTTCTGCCCAAAAGTCTTTTCATGGTACAGGACAGCAAACACCATCTCCCCAGGCTGTAGGGCACTTGGAAAAGTATGACTTGCACACATTTGGTGACAGAATGGCAACAAAAAGCCTATTAAACACAAAAAGGCAGATAACTGGATACAATCAACTTGCAATCATTTTCTTGTAATGTGTTAGTGAATGGATGCCAGCTAACTAATCTTAGTAGAGAGCAAACCTAATTTATCCACAGCAGGACGTTGTCAGATTATTTTCAACCTAATAATTACTTACAGCAGAAAGGCAATATTACACTTTGTAGAAGTAGACACTCTGTAGAAGTCACTTGCCCTGGAAAAGATGTTCATGTGCTGTTTGATTAATGTGGATGGGGCGAGGATGGATGAACCAGAAAAACCCACCTCAGCCAATGAAACACCCCACAGGAGCAAGCAGTCAGGTGAAAGAGGATCTTTGAAAAAGGCATGGCACTAGGAGACAGGAACATTCCCAATGCCTTTCCCAACCTTTTTTTGAAGATAATTAACTACCTTTGAGTAACTTTTCAGTGGAAGCTGCTATTCTATTCACATATATTTGCCACACTGAGACTTCGCACTCCCTTCCAAGCCAGAAGGATGTCTAAGATGACCCAGTCCGACCCCAGGTGTTGCAAAAGCCACAGAAGCCAGTGAGGAATTCCTCTACCACCCCCACCCATTTGTTCAAGCTTATACCTCTATAAAAATATCATCTTCATTCAAAAGATAGAAAATCTAATATTCACTTTCTAATAATTTCTAATGATTCATTGGTCTTATTAAAAGTTTGCTCCTTAGTTTGTCATAAGCTGATTTTTATCTCTGTGTATTGTCAACACATATTGCTGTAAAAATGTTGTGTTATGTCTGGAGTATGCAAACAGTCATATAAAATCAAGTGTTCCATTACAGATGCAAAGATTCTTGTCAGGAATGCACCTTTTATTCAATCAAGTTAGAACTGAAATTAAAGGAGTTAGAAAGTAACCATATAGTAGCAGTTAAGAAGGTAAACTATGTTTTCTCCAACATATTTGCGGAAAACTTATTTAAATGTTATGTGTTTATAATACTAAACACACCATTATGATTGGGATTCCTGATAGATTCAGACCATATTCAGCAATCACCAAAGAGCCAGGAAGTCTACCTGAAACCAACCTCTTATTTAGAATATTTATTAGAAAATGTGCTTTCCCTGAAGTTTTACTTTGTTGTCTTTTTAGCACTACATAAACAGTATGGCAGTTTAACTACAGTATTTGATGGTTTTAAGTGCTTGGATGTAAAATTTTACTCATCAGCTTAACATCCATGACAGTGCTCAATGTAAGATGCTATTTTCCACTACTGGTTTACCTGTGTATTACCACTTAGGCAGGAAAATAGATTCCTAGGCAATCATAAGCATTTCCTTAAACATTTCAATCTCAGTACTTTAATAATCCATTTTAAGATAAAAAGTCATATGGATTATGGGTTGTCTCAGAGAGCTGGGGAGGTCATTTGCACTTAGTTCATGGCCAGGGGAGACATGTGACAGTCATCACTCCTGAACCCAGCACTGAGAGCTCAGCCATGGCCCAACCCTGAGCTGCTGCAACAGGGCTCAGGTCTCACACCTGGAGCTGCCCCTTCCTCCCACACCTGGAACTTGATTTTCTTCCCTGCCATATGTACAGCATGGCCACTGCATATTCCTCATCCTTTACCTTAAGGACTAATAAAAGATAATGGACAACTCAAAACATGAGCTGGAGGTTCAGTCCTTTCTGTGACTGTGTTCTTTTCACCTGGCAGTGCCTGAGGAGGAGACACAAGCAGTGCTGCTGCTCTCAGCTTTGTCTTGTTCTTTGTATGCCCAGGCTGGCTCTTGGAAGGCACCTACACTCCACAGCCTTTGCACAGGAAGGGTCAGTGTGGAAGGAGCTGTTCAGTGCACTGCTTTCACTCACTATGTCTCTGAGTACTAAAGATTATCCATACCATTGTAATTTTGACACAGGGAATAGCAAGAGCTTGGATGCCTCACCAAACTCCAGCATCTACTGATTCAACACTGTAGAGAAGCAACAGCAGCCACTCCTGCTGGAGCTGTTCTCCCTTCTCCACTCAAGGCAGCTGATGTGTCAAAAGCAGTTCTCCTGAGGCATGTGTTGGCTGAGGCAGCCTCTCTGATGAGTGAAGTAAAAAGTGTGTTCTCTAGATAATGCAAACACTTGTACCATTCCCATCCCTTGACCAGATACATTTTCCTGAAATAGGTGTCTGGCATGTACACACAAACTGGTTCTCTCCCCTCATGCACAGAAGGAGTAAGTCAAAGAGCACAGGTTTATTCTGCATTATCCAGGGTACCCCTGGAATGTGAATATTATGCATGACAGATCTGCACAGCTTTCTAACACGTCCAATTCTTACCACATCCGAGAGATGTAACAGCACCTGCTGAAAAGGCGACACAGCAGGGCCAGCCCTCAGCAACTCTTGTCAACACAGCACCCTTCCCAGACATGACGTCTGCACAGCTGGTCTGTGCATGCCCTGTCCTTTCATCACACTGACCCAGGGCACTGATAACTAATATTTGATAACAGGATTCACTTTGGCTGAAGTCAGTCTGCGTGTGCTCAGGGAAACAGCTCAGTCTGCTTCCCTAGCAGGGAGAGAATGAGCAAGCAAGCGTGCACGAAGCCTCCTTCTTTACCCAGCACAGCTGCTGACAAAGGAGCCTGTATCTCTCGCCTTCTCTGAAGTTAATCCCAGCAGTTTAAAGCAGACTTGTGAAAAAGCATGAATCTGAAGTTACTCTGAAATGCTACTCCAAGGACACATTAGTTCCACTAGAGTCAAAGTACGCGCCAGACGCAATAGGTCGAGTTCTAGTCGAAGAGATTGCACAGAAAGTAAGAGCTAATAATTCTTAATTTGGCATAACGTGACATTCCCAACAGCTTCTCTCTCTCCTTCCAGTAATTGTATCTTGGCAGTGTACATATTAAAAAATCGTTGCACAAAAGACATGTGCTGTTGGGAAAAAAAAAACAAAACAAAAACCAAAACACCTTTCTGTTGTGTCATTCCAAAACGTGAAGACACCTTCACTGAAAGGGAAAATACACTGATCAAAACACAAAACGGACAAAACCTCATTCATTCCTTATTTGTTTAAGAATTACTAAAAAGAAACTTTTTGCAGGAGACTAGGGCAACAATAATTCAGACGTTAATAAATTAAGCATTGTAACAATAAGCATTCCATTGAATAAAAGAATTCCAGCAAGAAACTTTTTACATGGCATTCAACAGATATTAAAATAAATGAATGAAGTATGCAAGTTAAATTACTTCAAAAATACTTTGCAGCATTTTACCATAATGACAACATTCAATAGTAAGATACAATAGCTCTTTGTAGCCTAAAAACTGTCATTTTATTTTACAAAAATTATTTCCAAAAGCATCTTGTCATGACAATCGAGTTTTGAGGAAAAAACAACCTGTCATTTGATAAACAGTAGAAATTAATTGTCATTAAAGCCACTTAAGCACTCCTCCTTCCTGTTATCCTTCTCATCTTGGCAGTAACTGATAAGATTTCAGGGAGGCTCAGTCATTGATGGCAGGATCTAGAAAAGAAACAATTTTGCATACAGTTATTCTCGTTCCCAGGTTCCAGTTATTGTATTTCACCAACCTGCACTCAATTGGCTTCCTTCTGCCCCTGGCATGGGCACAGTGGACCATATAAATCACTGCTCCCTGTTACACCTTACCCCATGAAGATATCCAGGTGGCTGCAATCCTGTGGTATTAATATCACACACAAAGGTAACAGAAACAAAGTCCTGGTAACAGAGCCCTGTTATCCAGCAACTGTGAATTGCTAATACCAGCCAGTGCTTTAGCCAACAGGGACCAGACATTACTCATTATCATGCAGTTCATTACTTATGGGACATGGCTGAAATTGAGCCTGTAACTTCTGGAAAATGCACCACTCATCCACAGGAACATACCAACAAAATAAATGAAGGACCAGATGCAATGGTTACAGCAGAATTAGTGAACAGGCAAATTAAAACTGCACATTTCCTTCCCCTGTTCCCTCCCAAAAAACATTACCCAAGATTTTTTCTGACTAAGCAAGCAGCTTCAACAGGAAAGGAGGACATGGATTGGGCAAAGAAAAAAGCTCTGAGCCTTGCATATCCACACTAAGTCCCGTGCAACCCCAGGAGGTTGTGTGCATGGCAACCCCATTTCCAACATACAGAGTAATTAATTGTATTCCCACATTAAAGCTACCATGGCACACCTCCACCTTGGCAGATTTCTAGCTGGCTTTAATCCTTTCCACCCTCCACATGCCAGGTTCCTCACACCAACTGGCCCTCAGTGACAGCTGAGTTTTCAATGCCATACAGTACCTTGATGCAAATGGGTTTTGCCCTTTTTTCCACCTTTTGATAGGCTACACTGCCACTTAGTCACTGCACTGACATAACAACTCCACCTTCTCTGCTGCAGTGCAGCTGTACATCCACTGATGTGACAATGGAAGTGAGGGCTTCATCCCTACAGGAACAGAGCTGCCTTTCAGTTTGCAACTTGCATCATTTTCATGCTGAGGACAGAGCATATGGTCCTTCGAAGGGACATCAAAATAAATATGACAGGTCAGTGCAATCATCATACTGAATGAATTCAAATGATGCCGTATCTAAAATGAAATGTGTGCACATAATAAAGATTCAAATGACAAAAAAATTCCCCTACCCTTTATCCTTCTCTGAATTATTTATGAATTCTGCAACTCCAGCTGTTGCCACCAGCCCAAGGACACTACTTCATTTTGGGAATGACACTTCATATTAAAAGATAAGTTAACAAAAGGAAACAAAAAAAAAAAAAAAAGAAAATAAGGACACTGCGGGCTTTAAAGACCACAGAAAAGCACAATACATCTTTTCCCAGCTATTACAAAGGAAAATAATCAACAATCAATTCTGTTCATGTTTCTCAACTTGTTTCTATAATTCCAGACACAGATTTCAACACTCATGCATTAAGTCAGCCATGCCTTTTTAACCACTGCACTTAAGCAAGACTCTCACAGCATCTTGGATCCCTCACATATTTTTATAGGGTTATCTCAGTCTTACAGTTCACCATAAGCCATATGCCAACACACCAAAGACTGTGATACTATCTGCACTACTGACAGCTTTTAATACATAAAATGGTCATTCCAAAAGAATAAAATATTTGCATATATGGAATTGCTTTTGGGAAAGCAATAATTTGTCCACAAATTGAAACAAAAAGGAGCAACACCTTCAAAGCGCAGTTTAGGGCACAAAGAATTGGTTTCAATAATCATGACATTTACATGAGCAAATTCTACATAGAGCTGTCTGCCCACTTGCAGTCTGCTCTGATTTGGATTCTATCACACCTTAGTTCTTAGATTTCAAATAAGTAATTTGGCAATGGGAAGGAGGCAGCATGGAGAAGGCTTAGCCTGTAAGCACAATTTCCATCACCTACAACAGCATGCTCTCCTCTCTCACTTTAAACTAAACTTGTTTTAGTTGGCTGGTCTGTAGAGCAGATAGATAACAGAGAGGCTGAGTAAACAGAAAAAAAAATTTTAAATCCACCATTGGTTTTGTTTGCTACTTTGTTCATAATGGAATCAAGATCTGAATTGTTACACAAAACCACCTACAAGAACATACTGATGCACTGTGTTCACTGTGATATTAACTGAAATGGTCAAAACTAGCAAGTTGCTCAGTGCTGAGGGACATACAGCCCCTACACAGGAGCCCTTCATGACTGACCAATAGCCTCATTTCTGCCACAAATGATATCATTCTGTTTTCTACCCATGATCTTAATTTCAGTGTTTTTTCTACCTTTACCTAACTGAACAGCAATTGGGCTTATGTTCTGCTCCTAGGAGATTCCAAATGCCACAAGAACTTTTAACCAATTAATTATTTAGCATTTTTTGTCTGAGGTTTTTATTTTCTCCTCCATAAAAGTGGACTAACGATTGTCCCAGTTCTAACACAGAAAGATGTATGAATAAACTGCAGACCTTCCAAGGCACCATCATCAGACATCTCCAGTATCACCCACAAATTAAAATAAAAAGCCAAAACCACACCATTTGCCTTTAGTGCCATGCACATGGTTCAGGCCTGAGTTGGAATGTCAGATATTCAATAAATAAACTCATCACTGAGAAAGGCAGCAAAGGCAGAGTTGTTGCCTGTCTCACAAGTGAAAAATGCCAATGGCTTGCAAGCAGAGATCTGCTGTTACTCAGTTTGGTACCATGAGCTCATGCAGTGTTATCCAGGAAAAGGAGATGTTGTTAAAACAAACATTTATTTGCCCTTCAGTCTACAGCAGAGCTGGCACCCAGCCCTGAACAATCTCCCTCTTCCTCGCTACTGTGGGAAAGCTACTGAACAAGAATCCTCCCCTCCCATCTCCTGCTGTTGGCCAAAGAAACAAAAAGGTACAGAAACAAAGAACAGGCAGAGAACCTGAGGTGTGTAGAATGTCACTGAGCAAGTTAAGGTTCAACACTGTAACATTTGTAGACTTCTTGCAACATTTACAAGAGCCCCAGATTCTCCTGTTGTCACAGCTATATATTTCAGTTCATTAAAAATTATTAATATTCTCCAATATTTCAGAAATATGCACTACAATTATTTAGTTGTAACCCACTCAAACGTACATCACACTTTTTTTCTGAAAACTAGCAAATTAAAAACAGGAACATATCTCACATTCCAGGGTTGCCATTTAACTCTCAATGCCACAGGTTCTCAAGTGCCTCCTGAAATAGTTTCTAGCTGTGCTAAAGGAATGACATTTGAAAAAAATCACCTGTGTGCTGATAGGAAAACATCCTTCTGAAGATTTTCACAAGCTAGTTGGATGCAATTGAAGTTAGTCCTCAGAAAATAAGAAAAGTTGTCTTCATGCCCAAACATGCTCACTAAATGCTTCTGGCTATGACATTATTTCATAATTGACACATTACACACAAACAGCCCAAGAAAATATCTTTTTGTCTATGTCTGGATTACACGGCTATTTATACCCAGAGCTTCTGCAGAGCCTTCCCCATGTTGCACGATGCTCTTGAATACAAATGACCAATTGACCCTTTCACATGATAGGGTGGGGGTTTTTTTAGTGTTCAATACGTCTAATGTTTAAAAAAATTGTACCTCAACATGGTCTTTAATCCTTACCCTGAACAATTTGAGTACATTCGTATTAATCAATTAGATGCTTTTCCACACCACACCTATGGCACTGCATAAATTACTGTAATTTAAATGAATTACTGCTTCACAATTCTCATGTGGTAAGAAACATGCAGTATTATATGTTATGGAAAGAAAAATGTGCATTATGGTAACTAACTTTTATACCACAGTATATCTAGGTGCTCATAAACCAGCCATTCTAAACTGTTGAAGGACAAGAATATTAGACTGATCGCACAGAACACACATCAGTATGTCAAAAAGTCAATAATAGGAAATTAAATCTACAGTTTATTTAGATATATTCCCATGCCCATATTGAGATTCCACATTAAAAATGCCATTAGGCTTGCTGAAGAATATTACTGCAAAAGATATTTACGCCTATAGTAATTCTATCTCTGCCCTGGATAACTTGCATTTTCCTGTGTTTAATCTACTGAAACATATTGAAGAAAAAACAACTTGGAGAAAATAAAAAAGAAAAAATAAACAGAAAAAACCCCTGAAGTTCTTTTGTTACACTACTCCACTTATTACCAATGTTCAAGGATGACTTGTTTAAGACTGCACATTTCAACTACCTAACAGTAAAGAATGAAAAGCTTCTTGCTACAAGCTAAAAAGAAAGTCTTTACCATGCTCCTTGAAGAGCTCATTTTCACATTACTCAGGCTTCATTATGCTGAATCAATATTCGTTTAGTCACTGGGTTATTGACATATTTTAAAATAAAAGTATACCCTTCAGCTACTGCACTCATTACGGGTAATTTGTCTTGTCAGGGAGCAGGGAATATTATCCCAGTCTTTCAGGGGCTGACAGCCCATGGAAATACCTCCCCTTGGTTACAACTGTAAATAATTTTAAGGTAAAATATTGAAAAATCAATGACTGTTTCCTGCAATCTGTCACAAACAAATCAATCATAATCTGCACAGCCAGAGAGTATGATTTGAAGGAGATGAGAGCAGATGTAATTCTTGGCTGGAATCTCTCATTTCAAAATCACCTCACATAATGGTGTCATCATTTAAACACTTAGCAGTCACTGCAACTGCCACTCATAACATCTAGTTGGACAAAACCACAAGAAAGAGGAGGAGAAATGCCACTGCTGTTACGTAAACAAACACTTTATTTCAATGGTTGCAATATTAGCAAATTTCACAGATATAACAGCAAGGCTTGCCCCTCCACAAACGTCCAAGGTGCTTTTCCTTCTCAGTGGAAGACTGCCTATAAATGAGCCTCTCAAAATGCAAATCATTTTGAATTTTAAAACCAAACTATGCCTCATAAAAAGTGAGAAATAATATCTGGTACTAATACTGCCTCTAAAAATATTTTATTCACTCCAAATTGCTCATAACAGAATTATGCATCAAATTCTTAAGAGATTAAGAAAGGAGAATTATCTGAGGTACCTTTGTCTTTTTAAGAGCAATAAGGATTTCAATGCTTCTTTGTCCTCTACATATTACATTTCACATCTAATTTTCATTAACCACACACTGACTCAACTTTAGGGCAGGAACCACTGCAAAGTATGTACGAAAGAAAGTCATAACCTACATAAATTAATTGCTAATATATTTTCAACTTGCATTCAAAGATTAAATGTTGTATATGGAATTACATCTGTATAAAGGATCAATTTATACATAAAGAATTAGCTACTGCACTCAGAATGCTATAAACTGACCTTTGTAAATGTGAATAAATTGTGTAAAACTAATTTATTTTTACAGAGTAACACTTATGCTTACACTAAAATTATTTCCTCATTTGTCCCCCCACCTCACTACATTTTCACCCCAACACTACAGTGTTTAAAAGAATTCTCTGCAGATAAAACAGGATAAAACTGTTGTGCAACTGCAACCACAGGCCTAAGCCTGTATTTTTTGCACAAAAAAAATTTACAAATGCTCATGGAGTGTTTCCCTCTGGAGTCTATAATTTGAGCTCTTAATCTTTAATGTGCAGAGCCCGTTATCACATACTCATTTTAATCACATTAACCTTAGCAACTCCTAATTCTGAATATTTATCTTACAACTGTGAGACTAAGAAAAAAATGCAACCAAAAAGATGAAATTATTTTCTCTTTTCTTGAAAAAATCCCTTAATACTGTTTTTAAAAATCAAAGAATAGGGCATATTGTACATCTAAGTAAACCTCTCCAAGGTTTGCCTTCCTTTAAAGCAGGCTTTAAGTCTCTTTATCTTCTACTTGGAAAACATACATCTCTAACTCTTTATTGATATACATCAAAACCACTATTGTTTGTAGCAGCTGGACAGATTCCCTTTCTCAGCAAAATAAATTATTAAAAAAAAAAAAAAGAAAGAAACTGAAGTCTTAAAGAAGCAGCTAGTGCCTTAGAGGCTAACTAAGTGTAAATATCAGCCATGAAGAAAATCAGCTTATTGTGGGGAAAGGCCAGTCCACAGCCAAAGGAAGCGGGAGGAGGCAGTGGGTGAGCAATTGCTAAAAACCAAAGTAGCTCCTAGAAATGAGTTGCAGTTCCCCACTTTTTCCCTGGATGAGATCTGTAATGAAGCTATCCAATAGACAGCCCCAGGCTCCTCAGCCCCCTCACACATCCTCCCTGGCCCAGGGACAGTGACAGAGGGAAGCCCTGCTCCCCAGGCTGAGCCATTGTGCGAGGGGAAGCGCGGCGCACGCAGAACGTGCCGGCAGCTTCCCCCGGCGCCATTCCCCTGAGCCAGCTTCTCATTTCTTGTGACAATCACCTAATTAGGTGGGTCAAGAATTGCAGAAGATAGAAGAGATTCATTCTTCCTTACATGCCAGCTCTCCTATTTGTAAAAAGGAAGGCAATGGCTCTTCTACTCCATTGTAAGGCACTTAATAAATGTTAATAATAATTAAGTCTGTCACATCTCCCAGACAACACTGTCAGATCTTTTTTTGCAGTATTTCAGAACTATTTGGCTCAGGAGCTCCCACAAGCTCCAGACAGAAAAGGACTCACAAATTCCATCCTTCAATGCAAGAGGTCACAGAGGGCTGTGCCACAGCAGACATTTCACAAGCCCTGAGGAGCAAGAGCAGCACATGCTGCTGCACTACAGATGTTAATAGGTCAGCACTGAGAGTGCAATTTCCTGCTGGACAAAGCACTAAGATGCTCTAACAGCTAGTAGGACTGTGAAGTTTTTCTGGTTAAGAAGTTGAACTAGATTCAATTTCTTGAATTAAAAGATGTTGTTTGTTTTTGGGGTTTTTTTATATCTCTGTCAAGAAACAAAAGCACTACTGGTTATGGAAAGAGCTGAAAAAAGAAAGACACTGGATTTGAAGAAGCTACGAGCATTTCCTCTAGTACCCACCTTCTCCACCTACTGCTCTCACTCATAATGTTCATTTAAGTCACTGGCATATGTTCATTTATTTAATGCAAATCCACATGATCACTAAACAATATAGCAATGACCTATTACACCATGCAACATTACTGGCATGACACTATTAGCAATACTCTACCTAATGAAGTTTATAAAGTCTTCATGTTTGGGCATTACAGAAAGATGAAGAATCCTGCTTTGAAATAGTTCCTGCCTTCCAATTCTGTCCTTCCCTTCTTCAGCATTGCTGAGACCAACTCACTGAGCTCATCTGGAGACAACAAAAACAGAAAGAAAACAACATACGTGCACAGTATTACGTGCACTGTGCAATTTTCTCAACAGAAATGGAATAAAGTTGATGTGTCTGGAAACATTAATTCTGCATTTTGTAAGCGACTAAACCCAGCACCACAAAGGGAAGTGCCCCAGCTCTAATGCTTTGCTTAATGAATCATATCATACTCATAGCAGATTACTTACCATTAACTCTGAACAGGACTTAATATGGTTAAAAATACTGCAAGCCCAGCTGCATTCTGGCTTTCTACTGGGTCTCTTCCCATATTCAGGCAGGTACAGGATAGGATGGACTGCTGGGTTCATGTTCCCCACTGTCCATCTCACTGCTTCTCTCTTGGGTGCAATCTGGAAAGGCAAGAAAAAAAAAGGGATATTTGGAGAATGGGGGCCGGAACAAAAATACAGTATTTGTCACTAATTCAGAGAGCATGTTTCTCTGACCAACAAGGATTACAGACTGAGCAATGCAAGGGTTTCTTCACTCATTGATCCTGCGTGTTTGTTAAATCCCACAGACACTATGTTAGTGCCACATCCCACTGGATGGTGTACAATCCTGCACGTTCCAAGAGGTGCACCACAGACAGGCACCTATGGAAGTCCAAGATCTGAGAAATGGGGTAGTTTAATGGCACTTTGCTAATAACATAGTGACAGCACTAATCACTTGCTCAAAAGCACAACAGTCTAACAATTATATGAGCCTGGACACCAATTTCCATCTGAATACTTCTGAGACAAGCAGAGTTCCTGTTAGGTAAACTGAGGCCAAGGTTACATGAACAAATCTAGGTCATAGGATGTGCCAGGAATGCAAGGAGAAAACAAACCCAGGTCTAGCCCCTTGCCTGCTATCAAGTTTTCCAATCCCTTCTCAGCCAGCCTAAAAGTCTCTCCACCCTACTGCAGCCTCCTCCCAAAGAATGGATAACCTGGATGACCTCAGTTTAAGTTTTATTTAGGGACACAGCAGCACAGTGTATATTACAGGGAATATCAGCTGAACTTTAACTGAAGCAATAAATTAAATACTGAAATAAACTTAAGAAAAAGCATAAAGGAAAAAAATACCTTTAAAATTACTTTTGAAACTTAGGCTCTACAGAGCTGTCCTCTTCCCAAGAGACATCCATGAAACCTAATGCCCACAGGAACTGGGAGACAGCAAGGTCCTTCCTAGATAAAAGCCAGAAAGTCAGCACAAACAAAGCAATTCTCACACTGCCAATATCATAAAGAAGTCATAGGCACCTTTTTATAATGACAGAGTATTCTTAATAAAAGCTTCAAGCAGGTTTTACAGCTGCATATTATCCAATGAAACCAGTAATAAACAGCACTGTAGAATTATTTAGTGCAACTCCAATACGCTGAGAGTCTCAAGCTGGGTTTTATTTATCACACAGGCTAAAATGTTTGTTCTTGGCTTTACAGTAGCAGCCAAGCCTGTAGCTATCTTTTATCCCAGCACACTGCCATCTGGATATTGATACTTTGCTATGGGATATGAAAGAAGAGCATAGTTACCTAATACAGCTTAATTGAAAACACAGGACCTACATATTGTATCATGCATTATTTTACACAAAATTAAATCTGAAGGGCATGAAAATTTCTGTAGATGTCAGCAGAGAATATTTCAGAGGTAAATGCTGTGTTCGTCATCTGCGCTAGAAATGCTAAAAAATACTGTGAAAAATATGTGCTTACAAGAAGAAAAATCTCGTTTTTGCTCTGTTGGGAAAAAAAGAAATTGCTCAGAAAGGTGCAACTCCTTCAAGAAGAGCAGGAGAATAATCAGTCACATGTTTATTAGTACAGTAAACACTGTTATGGTGATCCATATTCACCTTGAAAGGTGAGTATGGTTTGTTTTTCTCCTCAAGCAATGATTTAATAATAAAAAAAAGAAAAAATGCTGGTTCTATAAATACATTCACTTTAATCTGCAAAAAACAGCTTTAAGAATCACCTACATCTGCACCACTCACGTTAAGGAATACAGACTAAAAAGCTCTAATAAAACCCCAGAAATTATGAACTGTTAAAAAGAATTCCTTGGCTGTAAGGCCAGAAAGGCTACCTGGCTTTATGTTTCTCCTCAGAGAGGTACTGCTGAGCTCTTGCAAACATCAGTCATAAAGACTGCAAATATATGTAAGTAAAGTAGATAAAGCACAAAACCTTTGGAACACAACGCTGCTATTAAGACACTCATCTCTGACACCCACACTGAAGGCCAGATTCCAGCTGCAGGAGCTCCCACCACACTGCAGAGCCTGCAGGCAAAAGGGAATTTGCTACCATGAGGGAAGCTATGGGTTCAGGGAGATCCCATAAAACAGCACAGGGAGCCACAGCCATCCTTCCCACTGAACTGCTCCTCATTTGCTCTAAGAGCCAACTAACAGTAGATGTGGCTGGCTTTAAGCGAAAAACTTGTTCTAGACATGAAAGAAAGCAGTTTTTAATTTTTCACTCAGAGTATATTTTCTGCATATGTCCATGGAACTGTAAGTAAAATAAACCCTAAAGACATTCTTAACTTAGTCCATACTATGCCAACAAATTCAAGCAAATAATGCCATTTAAGTTAATTACAGGAAACTTCAAGGAAACTGAAATGCAGTTTCAGGTTCTCCCATGATACTGTCAAGATCTTTGGAGTTACATGCTCAGTACAATAACTAGGTGCTTGAAAGACTTGTCAGCTGCAGTTCTGTACTTTATTCCACACACTAAAAAGGCTGCTGAAGCAATAAAAAAAAAATAACACTGGAACTGATAATCACACTTCTTTTAGCAGACAAGAAGTGATTTAAAATAGAAAGGCTTGGAGACAAAAACAAAACTCTAAGCTACCTAATACCCAAATGCTAGGCACAGAAGAGAAATTCTAGGTGTTCACGAGTTTACACCTCTCTCACAGACCACAAACACAGAGAGTGTGAACAAGGAGCATCTCAGGCAGAGGAAGTTCAGGAATAAGAAAAAACAGAGCACTGAGGGTGTCTTGCCCAGAGAGCTCCTCCTTGACCCAGGCTGAGAGCCACAAAACACCAGCACTTCCACTGCACCTGGAACTCCCAGCACGGCACCTGAGGGAAGCAGCAGCAGTGTCTGCAGGAAAGGGCCTCTAAGTTTTACAGCCAATATTTTACATGCATTTTTTTAGCACTTGCTCAGTTAATAACGTATTGATTTAACATAGAAATACACAGGCCCCTCCCTCCTCTTTGCACACTAATTAATTTTAATCCTTGGTTGTGCAAAGATGAGAAAGAAAATTTTCTCTTCAGGCGTAATTAAAAGAATGAATATTCACGTGTATTTATTTTTCTCTTATGAGTTGTTAATACTTTAAAATATACTGTATGAAACATCTCTTATCAGATGTTTCCAGCAGCAATTTCCCCTACCATCTTAGTCTCACAGATTTTTTTTTAATAGGACAGCTTTAACTGAAACAGGGTAACAGAGTATCTTGTAGAGGAATTACTATTTTTTTTTTTCTTTAAGAGGACTCCCTTTAGGTTCACATACATAATTGTTGGGTAATATTGTCCCAAACTGAACTGGAGAAACAAATTCAGTGTCTAAGGTCAGGTATTCTGATAAAGAATTATCAAAAAGGTTTTGAGAAAACAGCCTCCTTCTCATCTACCCCTGTAACAAGAAAAAAAAAAAGGAAAAAAAAAGTTGAAATGATCTCCTAATGTATCTCCCTTCATAATTCATGCCGAAAGATGACATTTTCTCAGGATCTTAATTAAGATAATGATGAACACCTGTGTCGGCATTCTTTGGCAAGACAGCATTATCCATCATAATCTTTTAAGTACTCTCAAAAAAACCCAACAAAATCGTATGAGGGAACCAATCTGTTGCCTCTCCTTGCACTAAGTTTTACATCTCAGACACACAGAAGAACGATTAGATCTTTAAGGACTGCAATAAAAACAGGATCGTTAGATTTTAAAGTTTCAACAGAAAGTAGCTATTAAATTAATTAAATTAAGGTGTATCATATCCAAGATAGCCAAGTTTAACTCCATTCACTATAAGTCACCTGGAACCAAACCACTTACAGTTAGAGCATACCAAGAGCTGTACTTTTAAACTATAGCTTGCTGTTACTTTTAGGATCATTCTGCCTCTTTCCATTTGTTTCTCCCAGAAAGAAAATATTCTCAGCTTACATTCATGCCCTGATTTATTAAGCCATTTTATGCTGTACCCTGTTTGCACAATCTAAATGAAATCATGCAAAAGAAACCAGTGTAGAAAAAACAAACATGCAAATTCAAATGTTGCCATATTTTGGGTCACGTTTTGTGCAGTATTTCAAATCCAAGTTCCTCTCATACTAAAAACCCTACTGGAGTCCAACTACTAAATTAACCAATGACCCTTTTAACAGCTTTGCAGGACCAACAGAACAGACTGAAGGCTATAAAAATAGGGACTTTAATTATTTATTTACAGAAGCTGAATCTAAATTCACATGCCTAAACTTAAATAACGTGAACAGTGCACAGCCAGACTGTAAATCTTTCCCGCTACTAAATAAGATTTTAAAGACAATCATTTTTTCTATTGCAATAACAATTTATCTTCAAAAAAATTATGAGAAAAATATACAGTCCAGAATTTTAATATCAACCTGCACTGCTATAGCTTCATTGGCAGCTGCAAAATGCACAAACTCCTAATGCCAAGAACTCATCCATACCTTCAAATGCACGTACCTTCAGCAAAAATGCAGAGAACCAGCAAATGTATCCTCAAGCCCCACGTTTGTTCACAGCACTGATGAACAACATAAGAGTCTTGAAACAAACTTCTTATTTCCCTTCCAGCAAGTGGTTGAAAAGTCCTGCAAAGCAGATTAGTCTTAGGCTTTCACATTTTAATATGCTGCTATGAGAGGAAAAAGTTGCTGTGACTAGTCATTCAGTAAAGCTATCAATGTGCAAATAAAGCAGAAAATAGAGACATCCTTAAGAAATGAGTCTCAAATTTGATATAAAGTGAAGGTGACAACCACAGCAATAGAACTATAAACTAAATGTTTCAATATCTTGAATAATTATCTACAGTTCTTTTAAAACTGCAAAGAATATAATAGTGGCATAATGTAGTGAGAATGTCAGTTTGATAGGCACTTACAATCCTGACGGCATAAGAGTCCTATCACTACCGTTTATTAATCAGCTCTGGTATTATGTTTGCAAGGCATGAAAGTATGCATGAACTCACCACAGTTTCCAAAATGTATGCCTACAGAAGAAAGATTAGTAGAACATCAGAAATAAAGAGGGTAATTTTACATGACGTTAACCTTACCTCCTCTTCAAAAAAGTCAGATGCCATGGGAAGATGGTTAAAACTTCTTCCTACAAAGAAAGGAGCACGGAAAAGCAGTTAGTTATTCTACTCACATATAAAATGAATGTTAAATGTATAAAACTTGACCAGATGATATCTCACTCCCTGAACAAGGGGGATTGTCAGAGGATTATGACAGAAGAGCTTTCGAGTGGAGAAAGAAATGCAGTGCTCCAGAGCGATCGCTATAATGAAGCCGGGGACAAATAGCGGTGACACCGTGCAGTCGAAAACTGATGAAAGTGCACACCTGTGTGGATTGAGCATGTAAGGGAGCGTGCGAGCCGGGGACGGACCCGTCCCGTTTACTGGGGCTGAACCACATGGAGTTTAAAGAGACGAAATTCCGCACACCGCACATGAAAAAATTAAATTAAAAATAATCAAAACAAAAACAAAACGGGGGGCGACGGAAACGCAAGAGGATAGAGGCGGGAACGGCCAGACGGAGCGCGGCTCGGCAGCAGCCGAGGAGGAGCCGAGCCCGGTGCGGCCCCGCCAGTCCCGCCCGGCGCTGCCGGGACCTGCGCGGGGCCGGGGCCGAACCGCGCCGCCCCTCAGGGGGCGCCCCGCGGCGGGGCAGCGCCGTCACCGAGCGCCAGAGCGGCCCCCGGGCCCCCCTCCCTCACCTCGGGCCCGGCTCAGCGCAGCCGGGCTGCCCCGGGCCGGGATCAGCACAGCCGGGTCGGGCTCAGCGCAGCCGTGCTGCCCCGGGCCGGACCGAGCTCAGCTCAGCCGTGCTGCCCCGGGCCGGACCGAGCTCGGTGCAGCCGGGCTGCCCCGGGCCGTGCCGCTCCGGGCCGGGGGCGGCAGCCGCGGGCCGCAGCGCCTCCGCGCGCCGTCCTGTCAGCGCCGCCTCCGGACTCCGCCGCAACCGGCGCCCGTGCTGCCGCCGCCCCTCCACACCCCGCGCTGAGGGACAGCTCCGCGGGCCCGTGGAAGAAGCGGAGCGCCCGCCGCTGGCGGGGGCACAGCCAGTCATGCGCCGGGACGGCCGGGGGCGGGCCTGGCGGGGCCGCGGCCTGATGGGTACTGTAGTGCAGGGCAGGGGACGGGGTTGACTTCGCTGTACGGCGGGCAGCGCCCGCCCCGCCGGCCTCGGTCCTGCCGCGTCCCCCCGAAGGCAGCGCGGACAGCGCGCCCTTCCCGCCCAGCCCCGGCTCTGCAGCGCGGCCGCTCGGCGAGTCCCAGCCTGCGCCCGGCTGGGGGCTGTGGATGCTACCGCCGGGACGGAGCCCCGGAGAAGGAGGGAGGGAAGGAGGGAGGGACGGAGAAAGCGGGGCGGTGTCGGTGTCGCCTCCACGGCGACGCGGGGAGCTCCTGCCCCGGCCTGCCCGTTTTAAAACACAGCCCTGCTCCTCGCGTCTTCGCATACGTCCCGCGGGGGAACGCAACGAGAGCATCAGGGTCGGGAAATGCAAAAGTTACAAAATAAAATTAATTCTGAAAATATAAATCTTATGCTATCTCCCCCTTCCCTCGACCGAGAAAGGCACGGCGGATCCCGATGGCCAGGGGTCGGCGGCCGCTGGAGCAGCTCCTTTCCTCAACTGCAAGGGAAAAAATATGCGAGGAGGGAATAAATCGGGATACGTTTCTATTGAGAAATATATCTGGTGGAATCACAGGAGATTACATCTTCTGATCGGCAGGGATTTATCCCGGTTCATATGGTTTTAATCTGCTTTCGCCTCGACCCTTCATTGAGCCGAGGGCGGGGGGAGGATACCCGGTGTGTTCCTTAGATCCGCGGGCAAACCCTCGCTCTGAGCGGTGTCTGCGGACCCATCTCAGCCCCCTCCGCTCCCCTCCGGATTGCCCTTTTCCTGCGGCCGGCGCTGGGAGTCTAAATCCGAGCCCTCCGCGAAGCTGATCCCCGCTCCTGGCCGGACCCCGCCGCCGCTCCGCCCGCACAGCCGCCGCAACAGGTCCGGTGGCGGGGTGGCCCCTGTCCCCGGGAGGGACCGGCCGAGCAGCCCAGGGACAGGGCTGCGGCCCTTCCCCGACAAAAACCTCCTTTTTTGTTAAGAAAATCAAAACTAACAGCACCAGCGGTCCGCCGTATATCCCACCTCCAATGATTTAGCGGAGGGAGGGGCAGGGGCAGAGAGCACGAGGAGGGGTGGCTATGAAGAGGGGGAGCCGGGCGGCTAATAAATCTTATTAAAGATCTATTTTTTTTTCATATACTGATTGGCTTGCATTCCGGCGCAACGCGGCTCCGCACGGTATTTAGCACATGCAGAAAGTTGGAGCTGATCTTAAATGGCTCGGAGGTGACTGCAATCCAGGAGCCGGCGCACTTGAGCCTCTAAGCGCTGGGGAGGGCCAGGGAAGCGCGGAGCCCTCCCGCTGGTTGGGCCCGGCCGCGGCAGCCCAGCGGGGTCCTGCCAGTCCTTCCACTGACAACACCCCGCGAAGGAGGAGCCTCGCCGGGCCGTGCTGAAGGCGTCAGGAGCTGCAATTTCCAACTTAGCATCTTGGCAGGACCCTTCGGAAAGCGAGAGCGAGGAGGAAGGGGAAAAAAAAAGCCCCCCAGTGCAAGGGGGAGAGAGAGAGAAAGAGAGGAGGGGGGGAGGGAAAGAGGGGAAAGCGAGGGGGGGAGAAAAAGGAGGAAGCGGTGCCCGGCTGCAGGCGAAAGCGGAGCAGCAGCCCCGGCGCAGAGCAAGGTGCCGCCTCTGCCCAGCTGGCGAGGGCGGAGAGGCGCCCGCGAAGCCCCGGCCGCAGCCGCCCCAGCCCGGCAGCGCGGCGGCTCCCTCCCGGCGCCTTGGGCTCCCGGGTATATGTGCGCGCCTGGCCATGTCGTATCCTCAGGGTTACTTGTACCAGCCGTCAGCGTCCTTGGCTCTCTATTCCTGCCCGGCGTACAGCACCAGCGTGATCTCCGGACCCAGGACCGATGAACTTGGGAGATCTTCTTCGGGCTCCGCTTTTTCCCCTTATGCCGGATCTACCGCCTTTACCGCCCCTTCCCCGGGTTACAACTCCCACCTCCAGTACGGCACCGACCCGGCCGCCGCTGCCGCCGCCGCCTTCACTTCCTACGTGGTAAGAGCAGCCGCGGGCAGCCGACACCGCGCCGGGCACGACGGCATCCCGTGGGCGCATGTCCCCCCCTCCCGGGCCTGCTTTTTGTTCCCATTTTATTTTTGAGATCTCGGGGACAAAAGGGAGCGCGGCTCACCGCCTCGCCGCCCAACTTTCCCGCATCGCCGCCGTGCCCTGCCTCACACTGTTGCTGGCGGCAGCGGCGGGCAGGGCCGGGCGCGGGGGGAGCCGCCGGCACGGCCCGGGTGAGCAGGACCATGGCAGGCGGGAACCGGTTTCATTCCCTTAAAAAAAAAAATATTAAATGTGTAAAACCCACCAATCATAGTTCTGCAACAATTAGCTTGTTGTGATTGAAAAGGGAATGAATTCAGGACGGGTCGGCGATGGGAGAAATCCGGGTGATAAATCCAGGCAACTTTCCCCTGCCTGGCGATAATTAGGCTTAAATATTGCAGAGCTCTAATCCCATGGCCGCGAGCTGCTCCGCGGGGCTGCACGGGGAAGGGAAGGGGAAGGCAGGGCACTGCGCCGCCGTGCGCGCCCGCGGGGCACCGCGGGGCCAGTGCGAGTGCGGGACATCCACACCGCAGGGCTGCGGCCACAGCCAACGCCCCTCAGTTCCCCCCAAAAACCGGCGACTTTGGCTCAGCTTCTCCTCTCTGTTTAGTGCAGAGTTTTACAGTTCCTTCTTTCCTTTTTCTGTATCCTTTTCTTTTGCCTTTTTATTTTTGCCCTTCTTCTCCCCCCTTTTTGTTTCTCTTTTATCTTCTTTTCTTCTCTCTTTTCTTCTTGCTTTTATTTTTTCCTCCTCCCGTCCCTGGGCAGGGAGGAGCGGCCCAGCCCGCCTGGGCCCGGCAGGTTGTCTGCCGCGATCTCAGGGCGGGGGGAAGGCTCCGGTCCCCCTGCCGCTGTCAGCCCCCACGCCGCGCTGCCCACTTGCTTTTCCGCTCCTGCATTTAGGGGAGAGCCGCTGGATTGCTGCAAGCAGCCGGCGGTCTCCTGGGCTCGGAGACTACGGGCCCCGGAGAGCCCCCAGGGCCCTTCCTCCCGGGATAGAACCGGGGGACAAGCCGGGCAGGGCCCGGCGCCGGGGGAGAGGCGGCGGGGCGCGGGCAGGGGCTGCGGGCAGGCCCTGGTGCTGCCTTTGCCCTGTCATTGCCGCCCCGCGGCCGCTGACCTCGCCCCGCCGGGCCGCTGTCCCCTCTCTCCCCAGGGCTCGCCCTACGACCACACGCCGGGCATGGCCGGTTCCCTGGGGTACCACCCGTACGCGGCGCCGCTCGGCTCCTACCCCTACGGGGACCCCGCGTACCGCAAGAACGCGACGCGGGACGCCACGGCCACCCTCAAGGCCTGGCTCAACGAGCACCGGAAAAATCCCTACCCCACCAAGGGCGAGAAGATCATGCTGGCCATCATCACCAAAATGACCCTCACCCAGGTCTCCACCTGGTTCGCCAACGCGCGGCGGCGGCTCAAGAAGGAGAACAAAATGACCTGGACCCCACGAAACCGCAGCGAGGACGAGGAGGAAGAGGAGAACATCGACCTGGAGAAAAACGACGAGGACGAGCCCCAGAAACTGGAGGAGAAGGGGGACCCCGGGACTCCGGACACAGGTAGGACAGCGGGCCCGGCGGGGTCAGCGCGGCCGCGCCCTCGGGGCTGCCCCGGCGCGGTGCGGCGGTGTTGGGGCGGCCTGTTCCCCCGAGCGTGCGGCCGGGGCGGGGGGAGCCGGCGGGCAGCGCCGCGGGCCTGGCCACGGCGGGGACCGAAGGGTGGGCGGCGAAGTGGGTGGGCGGGTTTGGGGGCGCAGGGCGAGACCGAGAGCTGCCCCCCCACCCCTGTCCTTTCTCCCCCTACCAGGAGCGGCGGATCCCAAGGCAGCGCCGGGCAGCGAGCGCCTCCAGGAGTCCCCCGGCCCCCGGGAGGCCGAGAGCGGCCTCAGCGACTCGGATTGCAAAGAGCTGGCGGAGGAGCGGCTCGACGGGCCGCCCGTCCCCCACAAGGCGCCCGGCGCTTCCCCGCTGGGACCGTGTCCGGCGGGCCGCGAGGAGCCCCCGCCGTACCGCCCGCCCTCGGCCGCCGCCGGGCCGCCGCACGCCGCCGACCTGCACCCGCTGCTGCCCGCCGCCACCGGCGCCTCTGTCATCCACTCGCCGCAGCAGGCGGCCCTCGCCAAGCCCAAGCTCTGGTCGCTGGCCGAGATCGCCACCTCGGCGGACAAGGCGAAGGAGGCCGGCGGCGAGGCGGCGCCCCCCGGCCCCGCCGTGCTGGGCGGCAGCGGCCCGTCCCGCTCGCCGCCGCGGCCGCGCTCGCCCGCCGCGCAGTGCCCCTTCCCCAACGGGGCGGTCCTGCCCCGGCCGCTCTACTACACGGCGCCCTTCTACCCCGGCTACACGAACTACGGCTCCTTCGGGGCCCTGCACGGGCACCCCGCCGGCGGCCCCGCCGCCGCCGCCCCCGGCGCCCACTTCAATGGATTAAATCAGACTGTCCTCAGCAGAGCCGAGAGCCTGGCTAAAGACACTAAAATGATCAGGAGCCAGTCCCAAGTAGACCTTTGCAAAGACTCACCTTACGAACTGAAGAAAGGTATGTCCAACATTTAATATCGGCTTCTCCTCCCTATCCCCTCCTGGGACTGTGGTTTTGTTCCTTTTTTTTTTTTTTCTCCCCTTTTTTAATTTATTTGAGAGAAATAATAAATTGCTTTGGCAGTTATTTTTCCAGTACCAAAAGAAAAACAAAACAAACAGAAAAAGACCAGCTCCCCCGTCCCTCCTAGCCCCTCTTCAAAAGTTTATAGAGTCTATTTGAAATGGCTGGTGGAAACCGCCCAGAAATGTCTTAAGCAAGTGAAAAGCAAACGAGTGACACGCTCTCTCTCACACACACAAAGAAGAAAGATTTGTATTAAATCTTATTCTGTATATTTAATGTAGCTTTTTTGTATTTAAATTGATAATACAGTATCTTTGAAGTAAATTATGAAATCAAGACAACTGTACAGGCATTAATGTTGTTTTCGTAATATAAATATATACATTTCTGTGTCTTTTTCCGAATTGTTTCATAGTTTTAAAATATATATATACAAGTTTAATTTAATTTTTTATGCCTATTGTTTTTTTTCCTTGGGTGTGAGTTAAACTATAATGCAAAAACGAGACAAAAAAAGGAAATGGGTTATACGTATTAGATTTAAAAAAACCCAAACCTGCAGCCGCCTTTGTAAAATACAAATATTTAATTAAAAGAGATTTTTAACAGAATCAAAACCACTCTCTTTTTGCAACGGGCAGATACGTGCATAGCTGCGGAAAAATAAAAGCATGTCTTAAAAGAGACGCGGGGCTCCATTTAGGACCTCTCAGTAGTACCTGAAGCCTTTTTGGAAGTAGCAGGAAATTTTTAAGAGGTCGGGGGGCTCCGGAGGCGAGAGCCGCCCGCGGGGCCGGGACAGGCGAGCGGCGGCGGCGGCGGGACGGGCCCGGGAGCGGGAGGGACGCTGTTCCCAGAGGTGAAGGCTTAAATCAGGCCACGCACAAAAGCACTTGTTAGAAACACCAAATCGAAGCGCAGTCCCATCTTTTAACCTAATTACTTCCAATCAGTGTCGTGTTTTATGCAAAGCAATCAGCTGGTGAACTTTGCTAATGAGTTCGATTTTCTGCCAGATTTAGCCCGCGTCGCTGCAGCGGCGGTGCTGCGGCGGCAGCCGGGGCTGCCCGGGCGAAGGCGCTCGGTGCGGCGGGGGCGGCCCCGGCCCCTTTCCCTTTGCCTCTGCCGTGTCCCGCCGCCCGGCCCCGGTGGCGGCCCCGCGGTGCCCGGCCCGCGCTCCGGGGCGCTCCCGGCGGGGCTCGGGGCGCGCAGCCCCGCGCAGGGCCGGCCGCGGGCGCGGTGCTCCCGGCGCTGGCAGGTAGGTGTCACACTCGGCCCGGCTTTGGCTCCCGCCGCCCGCTCGGCCGTGCGGGAGTCCCGCGGGGCCGCGCTCCGCTCCGCGCTGAGGCCGCAGAGCCGCGGCCGGTGTGGGACAGGCGCCGCGATCCCGGGGCAATGCCACCACAAATCCCTTGGGTGCGGGGACAGAGAGCGCCCCGAGCCCCTCCGCGCCGTTCTGCCGCTCCGCAGCCGCAGGCAGGGGGAAGCGGTCCCCGAGCGGATTAGGGGCTCCCCAGCGCGGAACCCCCAAGCAAAAGTCAGCTCCCGCTTGTGGGGCTGCCCCAGCAGCCCGGGTGCCCTGCACAGAAATAAGGGCGAGAACTGCTCCAGCACTGCGGGAACGGGTCCCTCCTTGTGCAGTGTGCATTTTGGGGTGTCAGCTGTACGCTGACATCCACACTGCTGATGTGATGGGAGTATGACTGGGACCTCTGGGGCTGGTGCCGAGACACCCCTCCGTTTGCTTGGATTTTTTTTTCTTTACGAGTCAGATAATTATTTTGTAATCTCCTCAACTTTGTCAGAGCTATTTATTAGCTGTAACAGGTTTATTCATGCATATTTACATTTACGGGAATTTAAATAGTAGTTTGTATTTTGAGTTTTAAAGATGTTCTCTTGGTTATACGATTTTTTGTAGATAATTTGGTTTAAAATCAAAATTGTTTCAACTGAACGTGCAAAGAATCAAATACTCTTGGGATAATAGTATGTTATTTTTCCATTCTCTTAATGATAAATGATTTTTTTTAAAAAAACGCTCGAATTCCTCCGTTGGGTATTTCATTTCTAGTCAGTGAGACCTGCAGGAAGGAGTATTTTTCGCGCAGCAGTGAGCTTTACTGGACTCACCTGCCTTGTTTAAAACGGGACAAAGTTCTGGCGGCGAGGGGCAGGGTAGCGCTGGCCCGGGGAGGATCAGCCCCGTTGTGAGGGTTTGGAGACCAAGCGGGGCTGTGCCGCCCCGTCCCCCGGCGGGGATCGCCTCCGGCGGAACTCGGGGAAACTCCCTGGCCCCTGTGCCAGAGGGAGCGACAGAGCCCCTCAGGACCGCGCTCCCTAGATAACAGGTTCCGCAGAGGAACGACTAACCTCAAAATAAATAGGTTTCAATTATTCATCTAGCTATGGATTTTTTTTTTAATTGTCGCGCTACCTTTCCATAGCTGATCTTCCGATCTCTGAAAAAGCTATTTTGCAAAGCAGCTTAGGAGCTTCGCTCGTTCAAAAGCCTTATTCCTTATACTCAGGGCTATTCTGAATAGGTCTATTAGCGATCTCAATACGGTTTTCGTTTGATGTATAAATTCCTAAGGGAATTAACCGTTTCCTTTAGGTTGCAGCCTGTCGCCTATTTTAAACCATAACTATTATTGTAACCCAAACGATTTCATACAACAATTTTATTCATCACCCTTTTCCCCTGCCACAGGAGATATACTGTATAGCCATTCTTTAACATAAGCACGAATTTACCAGTTTCTTTCCCGTAACAGAGTAGGGGGGAGGGGGCAGCATTCGCCTTTTTTGCCTCTGGCATGTTAATTTGTTGTTTAAAAAAGAAAAAAAAAAAAAGTGAGGATATATTAAAATGAAAATAACGCCTGCTGCCAGTTAGAGCTGCCGTAGGTTACTCGGGAGCAGCCCTCGGAGCAGCCGGGAGCGACTCTCCGCTGGGAGCGGAGCCCTCCCGGGCCGCGGCTGCCCCGCGGAGCTTTGGGGAGCGAGGGCTTCGCTGCCGCTGCGAAGCGCTTTTTGGGCAGCTGAGGGGGAAGACAGGGGATGGAGGTGGGCTCCTCCAGCCTGGGCTTTCATCAGGTCGCCTGGCAGCAGGTGCTTGCCCAGGGATGCAGGTGGGAACGGCCCAAGCTCCGCTCCCGGAAGAAAGCGCTGGCCCCTTTCCATGCCCGCTCCCTCCCCTTGCCGTCCCGGGCCCCACGGCACGGCCCTTGCTGGGGCGGGGGCGCCGCGACCCCTCCGCTGCCCGCCTGGACGGCGCGGGTGGAGCGGCGCAGGTGGCAGCGGGGCCGCCCTGTCCCGCAGGTGACAGTCCCACATCCCCCCAAAACCCCCCAGCGCGGCCGACAGGCGTGGTGGCGCGGCTGGCCCGGCTGGGCCCACAGGAGCAGCTCAGTCCCCAGGTCCCGACCGCGGGCCGAGGATCCGGGACCCCAGAGGAGACAAGCGGGGCTCCCGGCGGCAAGCGGCACTCGCCGGGCAGGGAGCGCAGCTCCCCTCGGGGAGCCCGGGGGACGTTCCCCTCCTCGCCCGTCCCAGCCAAGCGCCCTGACCCCGGGGAAGGATGAGGCTTCCCCGGAGAAAGCCAGGCAAGTGTCCCGAGGTCAGGTGTGCCCGTTCCGATGGGCCTACCGACACCTCAGCGCGCCCGGAATGAGGGACCGACCCCAGGTGGACTGCGAGCCCAGGGCTGCAGCCACTGCTCCCATCCATCCCAGCCACGGCGAAATTCTCTCAGTCCTGGAAGCAAAGAGACAGAGCTGGGGGTGCGGCCCAGCACAGCCCCCGGGCTCCGGCAGGGAGCCCCCTGTACCTCCAGCCCCGATTCTCAATCGCGGGGACGGAGGGCGAGAGAGGCGGGGAGCCTGGCGCAGCCCTGCTGCTTCCTCCTTCACGCTTAAAAACAAAACAAATCCTAATTTAGACCCTCAACACCCCGGACCGTGTTTACATCCCCCCCGCTGCTCTCCCCGCGAGTGTTGCCTTTCCAATTGTCACGATTAACCTACGGGGCTCCCGCTCGGCGCGGAGCCTCCGCCGCGGCCGGGACGGCGCGGTCGCGTCTAATTGGCTTATTGGAGCTCCCCCCGCACACCTCCCCGCCCCGGCGAGAGGTTCTGAGCAGCATCTTCTCTTGCCGTGCCTAGGAAGTACGTGAAAGCCCCTGCGCCAAGAAAACACGGGAAATCACACGGTCAGCAAGTTTAAAGGAGACGAATAAAAAAATATCACAGGGGTTTGCAGAAGGGAAAAGTACAGGAACTTCAACGCAAAACTAAGACGAGTTTAGGAAAAAAAAAAAAACAACAAAAAAACCCCAAACAAACAAACAAAAAAAAACAAAACAAAACAAAACAAAACAAAAAAAAAAAAAAAAAAAAAAAAGAAAACAAAAACGAAAGAAAACAAAGGAAAATTCGTCCCCACGGCCCGGTCCGGCCGGCGCCCAGCGCGGGTGCGCAGCCGCGGGTATTCCTCAGCCGGGGTGCGGTGCGCCCGGCTCCGCGGTGTTCCGCCCGGCTCTGCGGTGTTCCGCCCGCCCCAGCAGCAGCAGCCTGGCTCGGGCCAGGCTTGGAGCAGCACGGGAGTGCCGGGGAGCCCGCCCGCCCCCCTCACCATCCCCCTCCCGCTCCCCTCTTTCTGTAACCTGCCACGATTATTAGTAAGGACATCTGTGGCTGGCAAGGGAACAAGTGTTACCAAAACCAGAACCGGCTGTTTTTCCAAATGAGCAATATGTTAATTCCTCATCCCCCCTCTGGTTTCTTTAAAACCTGGCACAAATACATCAATGGCGGAGAATAAGGAGCCTTTGCAGAGAACAAGTGGCAGTTTTGAATTTACCTTTTGTGTGCGCCTCAGATGCAATCTTGAGGCATTTTTTCCCTTCTCTCCCACAGAAAAAGAGTGTTAATCTGCCCTATCTTGGGACCCAAAAGGATTGGAGTGGAGTAGATATTCACTGGAATCACATAGGGGAATAAGGGTCTTGCTTTATTGAATCATCAAATCCCAGGAATGAAGCTCTTAATTAATTATGGGTGCTAAAAATTCAGGCCAGCTGTTTCTTTTTACTTGGCTCTGACAGAGAAAGACAAAGTCTACATCGAGATCTTCTAAGGCGCATTCAGCATAAATCAGCGCCCTCGGCGGCGCTCCCGGCCGCGGCGCGACCCGGCGGTGACAGATGGCGCATTGTCCCCGCATTCCTCCACCGCGCCTCCGCGGGCGCGGAAGCGGCCGCTCGGCGGCGCGGCCCGACTCAAACCGGGGACCTTTCTCTGCCAGGGAAAGAGCTCGCCCGGGACCGGGAGGGACGAACGGGCCGCGCCTGGCCGAGGTGCGGGCCCTGCCCGACGGGGCGGCCGCGGCAGAGGCTCCTGCGCAGGCTCTGCCTTTTCTTGCCCGAGAGCGCTCCGCAGGCGCCTCCTCCGCCCCCGGCAGTCCCACAGCGCCGTTCCCAGTCCCTGTCCCTGCTCCGAGGCTGCGGCTGGAGCCCCGGCACCCTAAGGCATCCTCGGCCTCCCTCGCTGCACCCAGCACCCTCGGCGATACCTCCGCGGGACCACCTAGCGCTGGAGCGAGGGGCCCCCAACATGGGCCCTTCTGCTTTTCTCCCGAAGGCAGAAGCGTTTCCCTGCGCGGCCGCGGAGTCCCCCGGGAGGGCTGTGCCGGGCCCCGCAAGGGGCGGGAGGCAGCGGGGTCGGAAAGGCGCGGAGAGCCGCGCAGGAGGTGCCGAGAGGTCACCTGCATCCCGCTCCCCGTCCCCTCTTTTGGGGGGCGGCCGCGTTCGCTCAATGCCCGGTACTCAACGGGAGCAACCCGCGCTATTTTCACGGCCAGTTTACGGGCGAGGGGCTGCCCGAGCCACTCTCGCCTCCTCCCGCTTTTTTGTGCCAGGGAAATCTCTGCGGGTTCGCCTCGGCAGGGCCGAACTCGGGAGGCTGGTGCGGGGATGCTCAGCGACTCCCCGGGTTCGTACCCCGCCAGGCGCTTCCAGCCTCCTCAGCCGAGGATCCCTTCACCTCCAACTACCAGAAAATAAATGTCCTCCACACGGCGTTACTCATCTGTTATAATTAGAGCATGTGCGAACTCGCAGCGTGCCGGGAGCCCGGCTCGGGTTGATGCAGGCACTTGTGCAATAACCACCTCGTTGTGCCGTGGCGCGGGCAGCCCGGCAAGGGCCGGCTGGGGCCGCATCCTGCCCCGAGCCCGGCCTGGCTCGGCTCGCCCCTGCGTCCGCGACGGCAAGGGAGCGGCATCGTCCTGATACCTCTTTTCCCCCGAAATTGGCTCTTATTTGCCTAAAGCTAACCACAGACCTCTCCACGCTCATGGCTGATGGATGCAAATGTAAATGTGCACTTATTTAATTGGATCAGGTCCCAAGATAAAAGAGATAAACGGCTCCCAGTTTGCCAAGTTATTTTCAGAGGCATGCAGTGATGTGTGGAGGGAAAGTTAATGAAGAGGAGAAGAGACACACTGTACTTAAAATACCTCAGGTCTAGACTCGGGGAGAGGGAAGCACCGAGCTCCGCCGCTGCGGACCGGCGGGGGCTCCGCGCAGCCCGGCCCGGCCGCAGGTACCGCACGTAGCTCCTCGCCCGAGCCGCGGCGGGCGTGGGGAGGCTGCGCCCTGCGTGGCAACTAATGCTCTTCCCCTCTTCCCTCCACCAAAATTGTTCTCCGTTCCTGCCCGTCTCCCCTTGTTCCTCCCCCGTGTTCTACATTCGTATGCATGAGACATTAACAGACGGTTATTGATACAAACATAGTTTTTGTTGCTAAAGGCCTTCCAAAACAAATTCTCCGGCTGAATGCCAATGTATGCATGTTGGCTGGTGACAGCTGATTAGTGAAATGATTTACGGCCAAGTTAAAAAAAATGATACTGTCAAAGGCAGCAATTTGAAAAAAAGATAAGACGGTACAGCCTCAAGGCTTCCCACTGTAAAGCCACCCAACAAATCTAAACCTACACTACAAATACCTGAAACACTCAAGGAATCAATTGGTCGCAGATTAAATACAGTCTGTATTCTGACTCGCCCTGGTAATCTGTAACTCTCCACAGGAGCAGCCCCTCGATTTATGCCTCCAGCCTCACCTGCGGCAGGGCTGGCTCCTGCCCGAGCTGGCCTGCCGGCCTCCCAGCATCCCTGCAATCGGAGACTTAGGCCTCCTTTTTGTTTCAAGACTTTTTCTCTCATTAATTGATTAAAAAAATCCCCCTTCCCTCATTTCTCTGTAGCTCTTCTTCATAAAGAAAGCTTTTGCTCTGCAATAAAGTAAGAGACTTTGATCCCAGATCATCCTCTTAGGCCTTCCAGCTGAAATCAGCGGAGAAACTATGTGGAGTTATTGTTCGCACTTGCTGCACTTCTGATTCAGAAAGGGCTGATTTATTAGCTTGTCAAGGGAAGCATTGTTCAGGAAGGCAATCAAAAAGCACTTACCTAGCTAAACTAAAATTACTGCCTTTTCAGTGGCTAATTTGTATAACTCCCATGGAGGAACTTGGGTAGTGTTTGATGAGGCATAAAATGATGATTAATGAATTTATTGGCCTGCTGCTCATCAAATAGGAGTAGTATATCTTTCCTCTATTGGGCATTGGGTCTAATGCTACATGTCTGTGTAAAGCAAGTCCAATATGATCTCTTTTTTAGCCTCCTTTTAACCCCCATGACCTGAAGAATATCACCGTGTAACAGAGGCAACATCAGGGGACTGCAAAGACAAAGAGCCCGTTTGATAAAACGCTAAATGAGAAACGCGAGGAAAGTTGCTGCAGGGACAGATCTGCTCAGTTTTCGGCTTTCAATCACTTTGACTACTGAAGTGGGAAGAATGTAGAAACTAGATAAGGTGTGAGAAGCGAAAAGAAAATGATAAACCAATTTTAACTTTCATAAAGGATCCAGCCAAACAACTTCATTGCTACTTGAAAGAACGAGCGAGTGCAGGAAGTGCTGGGATTCCCGAGCAATCAGGCATGCTGCAGCACCTCACCACCCATGCACCACCCTGTGCATGGAGACACGGGGAAGATGCCCCCAAAGTGGCCATATCCAGGTTACTGGTATGCCAGATGGCTGGCATGTAACCTGGTTACTGATACTCTGATCAGATTTGGTGCAACCATTTTGAGCTCATACATTTTATGTCCTTTTTCCTCCACTGAAACATCTTTCTCCTCTGCTCGGTGTTTAATGCTCAAATCACTGTTTTGGGGCTAATGGCTTCTGAGAGAAACTGCTTACTTTCTCCCTTTTAAAACCCCTAAATATTAGGGCCCTAATACTAAATTAATTGTGATTCAGTGCCCACCTGGATACAGATGTGACTGACAGGGTATCTTATGCCCTACACATTGCTGCTTTGAACAGGTTGAGACCCCCAGAAGATCAGAAATGTTGCTGATATTTTCAAAAACTTGTTAAAATAAGTTTTCCTGAGATTTGGAGTCAGAGATCTTCTCAGGAATGAGTCAATTTAGCTCTTAGCTTCCATGCACAGTTCCCTGTTCTTGCAGCTCTGAAGCCTGTAGAGAGACCTGCGGCTTGCACGTCTCCCAGCGAAGCTGCACATGCCTTATCTGGAGCCTGTTGCCAAAAAGGCAGTGTGTCTCATTACCTTTTGAGGTTTCTCAGAAGTACCCTCAGGCCTGTGTGTCAGCAGCCCACCGTGCTGAAGACTGAGAAGGTGCAAGAACATTTTGCAGAACTGCTGATGTGATCAGTCCTTGCTAGATGATGTGATGTTTCAGGCTCCCATAAGGCCCGGAGGAGCAGGAAATGGTAACGTGGGGGTACCTGGCAATCCCAGCAGCCTGTCTTCCCTCTCTGCACCTTCCCTTTGTGCTCTGCATGCAGAGCCAGAGCACAGCCTGCTCTGCACTCCTTCAGAGGCGACTCAAGAACTGAAAGCAGGCTGTAGATGATCCTTTCTTTTGCTCTCTTGTGTTACAATGCAGTCTCTTCTATATTTTTTTTCTTTCCATGACCTGTTCTGTTATGGGCTGTATTAGATTATGTTTCTGGAAAGCTGCTTGGGAATTGACTGACTCAAGTCCAGATCTCAGCCCAGGAAGGCAGGAAAATTGCTCTCCTTAATTTTAAGGGACTTTAGCTCATATTTTCTGAGAAATTCTTAAATTTGGCTGTTCCATATCAGATAAGAACTGTGATTTCAAACATTCTTGTTTGCAAAATACAAGGTATGTAGCAAACCAAGAATTGTTCATTTTTCAGATCTGTTTAGAAATAGTTTCTGGAATGGTAAAAGGAATATAATCCTGACCAATCTTTACTTCATCAAAACAAAACTTTCCTGAGAAAACACACTGGCTTCCTTGACAAAATGAAAAAGGCACCCACCTTATGTTAACAAGATCAGAAAACATTTATTTTCATTCTACCAATTGGTATTTGTCTGAGACACTTTTAGCTGAAATGATCCTCTGGAAAATAATGTTTATAAACATCCTTGAACAAATAGCACTCTCCTGACACAAGCCTACCATCAATGTACCTCTCAACAAGTTTTATCTACAAGTCCTTGACTTGTGACTGCTTTTACAAAGGCTCTCTGTTCATTAGCAATTTAAGGTCACTTTAAGTACTTGTGTCATGAACACACAGCACAGCCATAAAATATATGTATTAAATGCCAGCTGCATTAATATAGGGGTTTATTTTCCTCCACTTGGCTCCCCAAAGCAACATGATCTTACACATTGATGAAAAAAGATGTAGTTATATTTGCATAATTACAGCAATATTGTAAGTCTTTAGTGCAATAGACCTAAGAGGCTGATTTATGATTAAATATGTATGGCTAAAAGTTACCATGCTGGGTAGTGTGCATAGCATTAGACAATGACAGTTTTGGGACATAATTGCTTTAATGTGGGCAATTAAGACTAAGTGCATGTGATTTTAGTGTCTGCCCTACATTCCTCTGAATGATTACAATGATCAATACACATGATTTGTAAGTCGCTTCCTATTGATCAAATGGTAAAATGTTTGACCTTCCTTTGAGGAAGTAATTTGCTAAATTATGACACCACGTAAAGTCTTTCTTGGTTCAGAGGTGAGGGGTAATGGTGCTCAGAATTAGAAAAAAATAAAATAATTTTTCCCCCTTTTCCTGAAAGTCAGTCTCTGTAATGTCTCCACCAATTTGCTGACTTCACCTGTGGAGGGAGGAGTCTGACACATTCGTATTTGAAAACAGGGAAAAAGGGAAAAATTGAATTGCAAACCCATTCCATGTTTGCAAGAAATCCTCTTCATGAACTTTATCTGTTTACTCTATGCCAAATCATGAGGAAGTTCTGGACCACAAGATCTCTGTTGTTTGCAAGCATCTGGAGAAGAATGTGCAGCAGCAAAGTTGGGGAGCGGAGCACCCGGTGAGCGCCGTGAGCAGCTGGGACACGTGGCACGGCTCCCTGGGCTGCCTGCCAGGCCTGATTTAGCTCTGCATGCACAGAACCAAATAGCCTCCACTATATCACATTAGCAGGTACGAAAAGCAAACCAACAGTGTTCATGAAAACACATTAGCCAATGAACAGTAACTCAGTTACAGCTGAGGACCTTCCTTCCAGGCTAGCATTGCCATCCTAAATGCACACAGTTGCAAATTAGATCAAAAGTAGTAGACACCAATGTGTCCTGTTCCAGGGGTTCACAGAATCACAGACTCAACTAGGTTGGAACAGACATTTGAGATCATGGAATCCAACCTATGACCAAAAACCACCTTGTCAACCAGACCATGGCACTGAGTGCCACATCCTGTCTTTTATTAAACATCTCCAGGCACAGTGATTCCACCATCTCCTTGGGCAGCCCATTCCAATGCTCAATCACTCATTTTATGAAGAACTTCCCAATGTCCTAAAGCCTAAACCTCCCCTGGAGCAGCTTAAGGCTGTGTCCTCTTTTCCTGTCATTGGTTTCCTGGGAGAAGAGGCTGCCCCCCACCTGGCTGCACCCTCCTGTAGGGAGTGATGAGGTCTCCCCTGAGCCTCCCCTTCTCCAGGATGAACACCCCAAGCTCCTTCAGCCATTCCTCACAGGATTTGTGTTCCAGACCCCTCACCAGCCTTGCTGCCCTTCTCTGCATGTGTTTGAGCAGCTCAACATTCCTCCTGAACTGAGGGACCCAGAACTGGACACAGCACTCAAGGGACAGCCTAACCAGTGCCAAGCACAGGGGAGGAATCACTGCCCTGGTCCTGCTGGCCACACCATTCCTGATACAGGCCAGGAGCCATTGGCCTTCTTGGCCATGCAGGCACCCTGCTGGCTCCTGTTCAGCCTGCTGTCCAGTCTCCACACTCCGTCTCAGAGACAAGCCTTCCCAATACAATCCACTCTTCCTGCACTAATGCTCCAGCATCAACACACTGCCCTCACCGTGGCCAGAATGCTCCAGCAGCCTGTGCAGAGTTGCAGTTGCCCGTGCAGATGAGGCTTCAAACTTCAGTTCTTCTCCACCTTACCCAGAACTGGGGCATCCTCAACCTCCCATGCTGTGCTCAGCCTCCCCCTTCCCCCAGCTCCTGCCTTCCCAGTCCAGCCTAGGTGAGGAAAGTAGCTGGAACACAGCTACAACATGCTCACTTCCACACTGCTGGCAAAGGCAGTGTAATGGACTACAAGGACAGAGACACTTAAAAATGATGATGAAGATGAAAACATACCACAAATCATGTAGCTAGCAAGAAACATCCTATTTACTGGCTGTTGTGCCAAGCACACACACCGTAACACAATGTCCCACTATTAAATCCTTTCTGTAAGGAGAAGACAGCATCAAAGAGTTCATAAATTTCCTAAAACAGCCGTACTGAACAATGAATTAAACTACAAAGCAGTTGGAATTCCTGGTTAGAAAAATGTTCAGTCAGACAAAGGGCTGACTTGTTGGAAAACTGAAGGTAAATCTGTTTGCCAGATCTAAGAGGACAGGCCCTCCTGGAGCTCACCAGCCACTGCTGAAACATCCTTGGTGGAATTCCTTTTCCTTCTAACCACAGATGATGCTTGGACACCAGGTACAGACAGACTTTCTGGGATGAACAGGACTGCTCTGAAAGTCGACCTTTCCCCGCCTCTAACTCTATGCCAGTCCTATGCCAGGAGTGAAGTGTATGACTCCAAACCATAATCATCTTGTATCTAGATTTTGAACATTCATTTTGGGTTCCTTCCAGGGTCTTAATGACCCTCACAGAGATTTAGAGGTTTCATTTTTAAGAAATCTTACAGACCAATGTTGTTAAGACTACACAGTATACTATAGTCACTCTTAGCTGCAATTAAAAAACCCAAACCTAAGATACAGCCATGGATAAAGACTAAATAGATAATTTTACACTCAAATTTCCATTTTCTTATTCATGGTATCATGCCCTTGGCAGTAATCCATTCTAAACAACTTCCCATGCAACTCTAGCCTTTGGTCCTATTTCTGAATGGCCCAAGTTGAGCTAGGTGGTGATTATCACTGGATAAGAGGACAAGAGGATGGAAAACTGTTAGTGGCAGTAGTAACCAACTGTAAAACATGAGAAGCCCCAGGCAGGGTAACTTGGTGCTGAGAAAGTTGTTTATGCTCCACTTTGGAAATTTTCCTAGCACAATGTACTCAGATAGACATGTTTCCATTACTTTTCATCTAAACTAATTGTTTACTCATGAACACTTCCCTTGCTTTTCCATTGAAATATTTATGGAATAAGATAAAAACCCATGACCCTTACCCAGGAATGCTCATAGTCACATACTTAGCTTTAAACATAGAGCCATTGAACTTGATGAGACTTCAACACACAATTAAACTGCACACTTCAGCCTGGACTGGTTCCTCCCACAGCACTTTATGTAGAAGATTTAGGTTTAAAAATCTGTTTTTTTAAGGTGTGAAATAACATCAAATATATGATTAATTAAATGATTGCATCTAAACTAGTTTTTGCCCAACTAAATTACTAGATAAGATGAGAAGAGAAAAAGGGAAATATTAAAATATGTCAACATAGGAATAGAAAAAGAGAAACTTTAAAAGCAAAAGTAGTAGCAGGATTTGTGGTATTCTACAAGTTCAAAATGCAACTGACACATTTCTTTGTTGCTGTTAATTTTGTTTTGCCTTCATATTAACTGCATCTCTTTGATGAATATTTTTAAAAATAAAATAATGGTTATCACTCAGGCTGCTTTGAAGTACTTCTGAGTTGAACGACTGGTAGCATTTATTGATTTCATAGTGTGACACTAGAAGTTTTGATATGGGATTTTAAAAAACGATATTTGAAGTTAAAAGAAGACATCTTGATTAAAGCCAGAACAAATTGTTTGGCTGAGATTCAAACTCTGGTTCACATGCCTTTCCAAGTTTGTAGATTCACTTGCTCGCTAGGAAAAGCCCATATGCTTTCAATGGACGAGTTCAAAATTCATGCCATGGAAAGGCAGGAAACTGCTTCAAAGTTGGGAACCAATGGTCCAGCTTAAACCCTAAGGGAAAAATACACTCGTAGACATTAGATATAAGAATGAGGTAGAAAGGTCTTGTGTTTAAGGGGTTCAGTTCTGAGACACAGACAGCGTGACCTTGAAGCAAATCCCAAAGTCTTCTGTGCATCCGGTGCCCATATGCAAACTGATAACATCGTTCTCATCTTCTCCTGGGCAGGAAGCTGTGAGGATGAGCAGCAGCTCTGTGGGGCTGTAAGTCATAGGGCTGGCTGGAGAGATGATCTGTTGGGTTATCACTTCAGGTCTCAGAGAGACTGAGATGGATGTTATAATCTGGTGGTGTAATCACTCCCTGCCCGCAGCCTGGGTAATTCTGGTTCAAAAGGTGCCTCAGACTCCCCCACACAGGGAACTGGGTTTCTGTGCTGGCCACTTCTGCTGAGATACTTGATGTGCTTCTCCAAGTGAGGGGGGAACATTTAACCAAGGACTGGCCATGCCTGAGGGCTGCTTAGAACTTCAGGGTGAGCAGAGCCCTGCAGCTGTCTCCTCCTACATTGGGTATTGTCCTGTGTGGCTTAAAGAACAAGAGTGGAACTGGTTCTTCAGAATGGACCAAAAGCCTTAAACCTTTACAGAGATCATCTGCTCAAATACCACTTGGGTCCTTAGTCTTTAAATAACTGATCTAAAGCACCCGCTCATAAAGCAGTTTCTGCATCCTGGGAGATGATCATCACTTCTTTTCCTGACCTTCTTCCATTGCTGGTTTCACAAGGGATGAGACTGACTTTTAAAGAAAAAATTTACCAGTGGCATTTGGGAAGGTTATGAAGAAATAAAAGAAATTTGTCAGTTTTAGGAGTGGAAACTGCAGTAAGTCACCAGCAGGCTACTGACCGAGTTGTGAAACTCAGGGGGAAAAAAACTGTTAGGTGAGCTGGTTAATATCAAGGCTCACCACTGACTTCTGCATACTACAGACCATGTCAAAAGCTTTCCAGTAATCAGTAGAGCTTAAGAAAAGTCTCTGATTAACTTTTCTTTCATCTTTCTCTTTTCCATCTGGTGTTAAAGATCAAACCTTCAGTTCCTCTACTCTTTTAAGCCTTGCCTGTTTGACAGAAAACCTCTCATCCATCTTAAATCTAGTGTGGGCTAGAATGTCTTTCAGCAGTGGCTAGAGGGTAGATATATTATCAGATAGTAACCATATTGCTCCCTCTGCTTTTACTTTAGCTCTGAATTTGTTATTATAGGATATATCTGGGGTTTGTGAGTGTTCAGCCTCTATCCCTCTACTGCAGGGACAGTGCTGCTAATGCTTTGCAAATCACTGCACTATTTATTTCCAGTTTAGGAATGTCCTATCTGTGTTTTGCATAACTTCTTCCAATTTTACCAGCAGCCCAGAATACTTGTCTCCTAGGATTTGCAGCATCTGCACTCTCAAAGACACTGTGATTTGAGCATGATGGTGACTTTGAGAGTGCTGGGGCTGTACCTGTTTCAAACTGTACCACTGTTGATTGTCAGCTGAGTAAAAGCAGCATCTTCCCCTTGCACATGGACTCCAGGAGGGTGGGGATGCTCAGCCACCCCTTGGAAATCATTGCCTGCTTGGTGGGATATGGCCAAAGGCTTCTGGAACTGCTGGGATTGATTTACACCTGCCATGGCATCTTCCATGGCACTCTTTGAGGTATTTCTTAGCAGCAGAAGAAAAGCAGCTCTAAGTGTTTGCTATGTGACTTACCCAAAACAGAAAAGAGGTCCCCACACCTCCCCAGCACATTGGGGCCACCAGTTAATATTATAGAGTACTTGGATAATGGTAAATATAGATAATTACAAGACAGTTACATTTCTCATTATTTCAAAATGAGGCATCTTTTCAGGAAGAGAAATTCCATTTACTTCCTGGCTCTACCCCCTAACATCACTTTTAAGCTATGACTTCATAGTCCATGTGATTATCAAATACACTCAAAATATCATTTTCAGGCTAGTTATTGTACCAGAGATTCATAAAATGTCTTAATGACTTCGCAGAGGGAGGCAAAACACTTGAAAATGAAAGATGCTAAAAGATGTGGGAAAAAGAGGAAAGCTGCCTCAGGCAATTTACAGTGGAGTGGTGATGACCACTCTGTAAAACAGCAAGTCTGTGAAGGCCAAGTCATTTTTAGAGGACAGTGCAGCCAGCAGTAGCCAATCTAAGGCACTTGAAGTGCACAATTCCAGGGCATCTACTCTGATTAGCTCTACTCTGGTCCTGTGAACTGAATTAACATTTTAGGTGTAGCCCAGAACAGCATTGTCTCCTGTGGTTTAAACAAAGGGAGCACATGCAGTCTCTGTGCCATCACATCTCTCCATTATATAAACCCCTGAGTAGAAATTGGTAATAATCAAGAATTTTTCTTCAGTGGTGCTCAAATTAAACTTTTTCTGTCATACCTATGACAGGATTTTTTTGTTAAGTATCTGTGCTCCATAGGCAGGACACAGTATTGAGTCAAAAGCTTTTTCATGCAGCTTGCCCTCTCTCTCAAAGGTGTTGGCCTGCAGCTCCACCCTCCATAAATCAGAGTGATGTAAACCTTCTCTGCAGACCAGTTTCAAATCTTAAATTTCCAAAAGAAGTAATCAGACTGATCTTGAATCCTTCCTGTCTGTAAGGAAAGTTAAATGGGACCTTTGGAGGAAAAAAGGTATGATGCTGTATGTTTGAAGATCTTTCTGCCTTGCTTTTCTGAGCATGGACTAAAGAATTGGGGTGCAACATCTTCCTGCTAGGAAGAGTATAAGAAAGCACTTTTGGAAACAATTGGTTCTGTGTCTGAACCAAAGCAGCAGCTCTTGCCTGATGCTGATCAGTACTTAATATATCAGGAGATATGCAAAAGCTCATTTTTGGGTAGATGTAAGCAGCTTGCTTTCATATCCTGCTCCCCAGCAGTTAGAGACTGATTTACATCCTAGAACACATGGTTCAATATCCTTTTCACTATGTGTTGTATTATATACAACATTAGGTATTTCTGATTTCAATATAAACATCTAAATCTGAATCCTAAATCTCAGTCTGAACAATTTGCTGTGGCAGACGGGCCCACAGTTAAATCATGTGTTGTGTAAAAAAAGCATTTCCATTTATCAGTGCTGAATTTCGTACCTTTAACTATCAATTTAGGTGACACTGGAATTCACTTAAAACATTTCTTCCCAGTGTAATAGACCCTGTATGTGAAGTTCATGCTCATATGGCAATCAATTGTATTTACAGTTATAAACACAATTACTCTGCAGCACCATGCTACTGTTCCTGCAGCTCATCTTAATGTGGATGCAAGGTTTATTGTTATTGAGGACTGAGAGATGGGTTAAAATAATAATAAATGCAAACATTCTGGTTAAATAGGAGGAGACTGTGAAACATTAAACCAGCTTTGGAAAGGAGCAACTCCTTTCAGTTTTCATTGGCTCACATCATTAAATTGGGGGCATGACTCATCCATCACTACAATATTTCAGATTTAAAGCAGCACAATTTGATTGCAGGACAGTTCTACTGATAGAAAAGCCAAAGAATATAATTGTGGGACAGATTTCTCATTTTTAAAAATTTCTTTGTTCTATGTTACATGCAGATTACAGAAATGTTTCATGTTACAGTTTGCCAGACTGCATTTTATTTGCTGAAGGGAACTGACTGTGAAATTAAATGAGCTGTTCTGAAGTTGAGAGTGTGCACGGGCTCCTGGGTAAATGCTTGGAGAATACACTACCTTTCTATACTAATTTCAATTCTCTAGATAATATTTGGATGGCAAAACATGTATTTTAAATGTATATTTATCATCTCAGGAAATTTAACTGACAGCACATACCTCCTCTTTTGGTCGTAGGTAAGTATTCATTTTGATAAATCTAAATATCCTGTAACTGGTTAGCAGAGTAGCCAATATATTTGTCTCACAAAAGTGTTTTCAAGATTAATGTGTAAATAGTTTGCACTTCTGTGATGTGTGCAGTCCACATAGTAATTACAACTTATTTCACACATTAAAGGTTAATATACTCTTTTCCTCCCAGTCATACAAAACTCAAATTCTTTGGTTGTGTTTTTGTTACATTCTTATTTTAATATTTCTAAACTACAGTTTAAGTCTAGGGACAATTCTTGGCTCTCCAAAAGCATGGAAGGATGTCAAACTTTCCAGAGCTGCTGTTGATAGCAGGAAAACCAACACAATCTGGGCAGAATCATCATAATTATAAATAAAAGAGTAATGTTTTGATTTTGTGCTATAAATAATGAAATAAGCACCTGATTTTTATCCAAAAAATTAAGAGGCATAATTAATTCAGGCATGCTTCAGGGTAATTCTAACATGCACTCTTTGTTCTTGTGTTTTATGTTCCATTTGCCTCAGCTGCCAGGATGTTCCTGCAGAATGATGAATCTTGAGATGGGCACTGCTGGGTGCTGTGGGGTGACAGGGTGTCTATCACTCTGTGAACTTCACTTCTCCTCCAGAATTGATAATTCTGCCAAGCTTGGTGTGAGCCCAGCCTCCCACACCAACCTGCTTTGATTAGGTGGAATGAATGAATGAATGAATGAATGAATGAATGAATGAATGAATGAATGGGAGACTCCCGCATGCCTGGAGGGAGGGCAGGGGTGTGGGAGGCCTCCTTATCCCCATCCCAGGACAGGGACACAGCCCTTGGGGACACCTCAGCAGGAAGAAAATGCTGCCTACACTCCTCAGAGGGCGAAGGAAAAGCAGCCAGAGCTGAGGCTGAAGGAGCAGAGATATCTCCCTGACACCCTGAAGCTTTTGTAAAGGTCTGCCCTGTGGAGAAGATGCTACAGTGCAGCCCAGAGGAGGATGAGAAAGTTCCTCAATCACCTTCAGTCCTTTCTGAAATATAAATACTCCACTGTCCTCCTGGAAGAAAGCAGTTCTGCTCCAAGAAGTCTGTTTCCTAAAATCTTCATATTCCCTCCACCATACAGCTGTCACCTTTAGGTCAGTAGGAGCAGGTGAGTCTCCAATTCCAGCCAACAAATTTCATTAATCTTTTCCTTTCCTTTTTGCCAAGTGAAGATTCATTATTTTATCAACTTGTTTGCTAGCACTCATGAAGCTGATGAATCAGTTGCAATCTACTTTGACTCGTGCTTACTGGCAACTGCACACCAAGTCCTGAGGAGCAGGAGGGGTATGAAGCCTCCTACAGTCTCCACAGTTATGGTTCTCTTAGCTCATGAGTTAGGAGGGAAAAAATTTCTGTCACACATAGGCAGTTCTTTTCTGGCTCTTACAACTAATTATGCCGACTCAAGTTCACACAGGCAACAGCAAACTATAGAAGTGGATGATTTTAACAGTGTATCAAGGAAACTGCTCTTAATGTAATAATGGTCCCAACTTCCAAAGCCCACATGAAGCAAACTAAGTGCAGAGAATCTGCATAACTGATTACATTAGATGGTTTATCCTAGTCTCAAAGTGCATCAGGTAGGAAACAGACACAATTTGTGTGATAAAATTATCAGCAAAATTTAATCTCTCATTCCCACACATGAACAGCTGCATCCTAGAATTGGTCTGTGTTTGAAAGCAATTGAAAGCAAACAGAAGCAGCCAGGGATTTTGGGGCAAAGCCTTGGCCATCGGGTGTAGCTGTGTTGTTGTGTCCATGAGAGAAAACCCAAGTGCTCAGGAGGCACTCAACCTTGCAGCTGCAAGAACAACCACTGAATATTGCAGGTTAGAGCTCCAGCTCAGTCCACAGTGCCTGAATTTATTATCATGCAGCACCATAAAATCAGTCAGAGTCTACTCCTCACCACAGACCTGGTACAGCATCCCCACAAGTCCTGTCACAGGAAGACCAAACCCCTCTGATTTCATGCTCAGAGTGCATGCAGAGCACCCTGCTGTTCTGAGCAACTCTCTTTACCCTACCATTGTCTCACTATCTCTACTTTTAGAGTAACTTTTCAGAGCCAGAAAAGCTGAAAGCAGTGCCATGCTCAGATCTCTCTGATGGCTTTGCTCTGCAGAGTAGCTAAACTGATCAAGCAGGGCTTCATGCCTGTGGAGCTCACCTCTGTGCAATGGGAATCAATGGTTAAAGAGCCCTTATGCCAAAAATTGGATATATTTCTTCCCAAGTCTCTAGTCCTCTTTAATTTACTAAATCTATTTTCCATACAGAGCTCAAGCCAATTGCAAGGAATCCTATCTTAAAGTTTAACCATTCATTCCTATGTCTGGAAAAGACACTCTTTTCTATGACTGCTCCAGTTCAATCTCATTTCTCATTTATTCAGTCTAGTTTCCCCTCTAACCCATGTTTTGTCTGTCATCCCATTTCTCTCTGCATACAGAAAATACCCTGGCATGGAGGCCCTGCTCTTCAGGTATGCCCATGGAGGGTGTGCTGTCCTCCTGTGAGCATCCCTTTGCAGCTCTGGGGAAGTGGGCACAGTAAGAACACCTGGGAGCCAACCCCCCAAAAATGTGCCACTGACTCTCAGATTTGTCTCCTGGGCTTTGCCCTAAACTCAATCCAGTTCTCACTCAAAGAAATGAATCTACTACTTTACCCTAACTTTTCCTTGATTGGGTTGAAAGGTTAAGTGGCAACTGAGCAGGAGTTTAACCTGAGAGACTTATTATGTACTGAAAGGTACCTATTATGTTTCATTTTAGATATCATGTAAGAGATACTTTGCATTTGCTGAAGTCACCTCCTTCCTTCTCTGTGCTGTCAGCCAATATTTTGAGCAGTCCAGAAATGGTTTAGCCAAAACACAGTCTTTAAATTGCAAGACATATTTTTTATGCATACTCCACTTTCCATTTTGAAATGACAATATAAACCTCTTTCACATAGCTGAAACCTACCCTTTTGTCTCTATACTTAACTCACTCAAATTATACCTGAATGCTTGCAAAGAACTTTAGGAAGAATATTGGTCTATTCTAAGACTTGAAGGAAATAAATATTGTGAAATATGTTTTTCATTCCCTTTGTTCTGAAGTTTTATGACTAAGTGCTGTGCTGGTAACAGAGGTTTATCAGGAATGCCTGACTTGTCCAGATCTTGAACTCTAATAAAATAATTCAACAGAGCAAGAAAAGAAAAAGGGGGAAAGGGTAGAAAAGGGGAAAAAAAGAGAAGAAAGAGTAAGCCAACTACAATACATGAAAAGTCTAATTGTTACTTGTAACATACGGTCAGTGTTTCCATCACAGCTGTAAAATAAAAAAAGCTGATGTTGAGCTGGTAACATCTGCTCTGTATCCCATGATTTCTATATTCCTGTTCACACTAGCTAGAGCTCTGGCCTTAATTATTTAGGCTTGGATCCTACTGGTTTTGGGTTTTTTTTTTCTCTAAAGACAGATGCTCTTATTGAAAAATACATCTTGCAGAGTTGATTGACATGGACAAATAAGGTCCCTAAGACTGCTACTACAAAACATGGTCCTTAGTTCCTGTTCTACAAAATACACAGAAAGAGGTAATTTGCAGTTGAAATTCAGTAGGGTATTTCTGATAATATGACAGTAAGTAATTAATTAGAATGGTTTGTAAAAAATCTAGAATGATGGAAGCCTAATGCAACCTGGAGCTTTACTGAAAGAACACCCTGTTAGTGACCAAGCAGGTCAAAACCCTCCCTGCTTGCTCCACTGGCAGGAGTGTTCCCAAAGGACACAGTACTCACTTCTGAAATCTCAACATAAGAGAGGCAGAGGAATAATTTTAAAGCAGCTCAAAAAATAATACCTCAGGCAACTAGGCTGTACATAAATAAATATTTAGCATAAGCAGATTCAACTGCAGTAATAATAAAATTAACTAAATTGAAAAGTGAATTCTCAGGATCTTCTTTGTGGATAGAAAAATGCCATGCCTTGAAGACTTGATGCACCTCTCTCTTTTCCTCATTGACAGGAAGTAGCTAACAATTAGGATGTGTTCACCAAGCCTGTCTGATTACAGGTACCCTACCTGAAAAGCTGCTCCCCCATCCTCCATCTGCTCACCACTTCCCTCTGCTGCAGGTTGCTATCCCTTCTCATCTGCTTGCTCAGCTGCTCACATAATTGCTCCTCACCTCATTTCAGGCACAAGGAACCACATTAATAAGGATCTAATACTGGCATTGTTAAAATAACCTGCCTTGCTCCAACTGAAAAAGGTCAAGGCAGAAGACAAAATGTTAGAGGTGACAAGAACTTGGGGAGGGGGTGAGGGAGCATGAACAGGACAGCAGCTAAAGACCATGTGTGCACACGCTGATTAGAAACAAAGAGATATATAGCTTTGGGTACGTAAACAAACATCTCCCATTGTCCTCAGCAGAGCAGAAATGAAAAAGAGTGAATATATGGGTCACTGAACACTCATAAGTCTGTTTACATATGGTAATTTGGAAAATGCATCAAGCCTGGGTACCTCTCTTAAAATGAAACAAAACAGTATCCTTGCCATCCCTCACTGGCCTGTTTTTCTTACTTGATGAGCTGTTACTGGAACAATCAGTGCATCTTTCACTGCATCCATTCTGCAAGTAATCCTGCATCCTCCTCTGAATTTCTAAATTGGTTGAACTGAATGCCAACAGAACACCAGCCAAGAGTGCTACACATCATAAGGTCAATATATCATAAAAATAACATTCAGTAGGGATAGATTGTGAAACCTAAATTTACAGCTGGGCTGTGTCTTGGTTAACGTAACACTCTTAAAACTGAAAAACTGCTGAAATACAAACAATATGGAATTTATTTTTAATTTTATTTTATTCCAAGTGTAAGCATTCAGTTGCTGAGGAAGCTGACCTGAACAACTCCAAGTAATAAGAACATCCTCTTCTGAGATGCTACTGATGTATCACAAATTGCTTTAGAAACCTGCTACCTTTTATATTGTATGAGACATCCAGGGCATTTTATGAACACACCTCGAAGAAACTTGGCAGAGTCTTTGAGAAGCAAACAGAACATTACTTGGAAAACATTAATGACCTTTATAACATCTGGGGTTTGATCCCAAGATAAACTTTGGGCAGCATCCACCCATTCACTCTTCCAGTGCTGTCAGGAGAAGACAGGGAGGGTTTTCTCAGGTGGGAGTGCCAGGTGGTCCAGGTGCACCCAGGGAGAAGAAGGGCTGGCCTGCACCCACCATGCTCCCAGTGCCAAGCCTTCAGCAGCTGATCAGGTTGTGCCAGGATGCACAAACCAAGGCTGCCGGGGCTGTGCTGTGATGGCTGCTGAACTGAGGTGTCTCCTCTGGGGTGTGGCCATGAGTCCAACCATGTCTGACCTGGTGCAGTTTCACTCCAGGAAAGAAATGACAGTGTCTCCTTCTTGCCTGAAGCTGAAGCTCTATTTCATGGGACTCTACCTTACAGACCCCATTCTGCATGGTTCACAAGGCCTAAACAAAACTTTAGCTGTGTAGAAAAGTCTAGAGAGCTTATGGGAAAGAACCCAAAACTTGGGTGAGCACTCTGTACCTGTGGCTCAGGTGTACTGGAGTTAGACCAATATTTAAAGAGAAAAAGACTGACAGTAGCAGCTTCCCTGTGACTTTCTGCCATCCAAAGCCCATATACAAACAAGAAATCTGCCTTCATGAATAAATCTTAGATGGAATAAATGAGTGAATAAACCAATGACTAAATCTTGAATCTTATCTGGTTCAGGCTGGCTCTTCACCCTCCTAGGCCAATGATCTGCTGGTGAGCTACACAAGCACTGTTCCAACTCCCAAGTTCTGCCATGAAATATCTCTTCAGTAAAAGAGAAAGAGGGGGAAATGCCAGGGAAATTGGGTGGAAGCCACATGTTCAATTGCCTTTTGCAACTCCTCTCTCAAGGGTTTCAGTTCTTGCTGTGAAGTGGAGGAATCTTCCCCATGCAATCAGATGAACCATTCCCAATAGATAATTGTCTCAGCTCATTAGTCAAAGGCCTGTGTGCTGTCTCACATGCCTGATGCTCTTCAGCTCAGAAGCTGCCTCTTACACCATGGACTGTCTCCCACAGCTTTCAGGAAAGATGTCGGCCAGAAAAATTCACCTAAATTAACATAGCAGACGCTACCCCAAAAATGTGCATACATTGGATTTCCAAAATGATCTTACCGAAGTAGAGAGCTGGTTTAAAGCAAATCTGTTTTGTCTCTGCAAAGCTAATCAGTGGATAATAAGTCAGTTTATTTCCATTGCCACTTGGTGTCCCCAAACCTATTAGCAGCTCACACAAGCTTGGCAGGACAGGTACAAGCTGGATGAATACATGTGATTTGATGCTTATATTTTGTTTTGCCAAAAGTCTGTGCTGACACCAGCTAATCTCACAGTGCGTGCCAGGCTCAGCCTGCACCTCCTGCAGAGGTTGCTAACTGCAAGAGTTACACAATGCCTGAGCACTGCACAGCCTGTTCTCAGGTCCACCAGGTCTCCAGAGGATGGGGAAATCCCTAAATGCCAGGAATGCCTGGGCTTTTGTGTTACAGGCCCAAATAGAAAGCTCAGTCCTCCAGCACTCCTTTCTCCTGGCCCATCCATTCTGCACAGCTAATTAAAGCGGTTTTATCATCTCTGTGAGTAACCCTTAGCAGGTCCTTGCATTTCATGACAGGGATGATACTAATGGAAACTCCTAAGCTTCCCCTTTCCTACCTTTTCCAGGCTCTGCCCTTGCTCTTTGCACAGCTTCCAAGCACAGCAGTGTCAGTGTGCTCAGCTCTAACACCAGCAGCAGGGCCAGTGCTCCTGCTCTTAACGAGCAGTGGGGCTCCAAATTCCACGACAAGTCTCACGTATCACACTTCCCTCAAGAATGTGAGCAGGCAAGCTGGCCAGACAGCTCTGGCATTTGGACATGGGTATGGTCTGATCAACAGCTGAGTGGAGTCAGAGAGACTCCTTCTGTTCATTACAACCAGTTGTAGAACGGGGGCCTGTGCAGCACAGATTGAATGCCACCATTGCAGAGATCATCCCCGTTGGCTTTAGCATTCATCACCCCCGGTGACCAATTAATTACATATTCTGTAAAACACCACTGAGTGTGCATCTCATCCTGGGGAATTACTGAAGCTCCCCTGTGCTGACCAATGTTCTCCCACCCCAAACCCCCCAGATCAGCTGGAGCTACCTGGAGGCCAGGACAGGGAGGCACCAGCCAGCCCCTCAGGCTCTCCCCCCTCCACTGACTTTCTAAAGGGCCACACTCTACCTGCCATTTCTCATCAGAGCCATGCACCTCTGTGTAAATGGGAGCTCTGAGTAGTAGCCATAAAGGAAAAGAGAGCAGGAGGGAAGATTTCCTTCTGGTGGGTTATTTTGGGTAGCTGGCAGGTTCATTCTTGTATTTTCAGTCTGCCTTCACTTTGGTTTTAGTACTTCTCTCTCTCCTGCTCCTCCCCTATACACAGAGACAGAAAAGCCCTAAAGAATAATTTGTGACTGTAAATGATCAGGAAGCCTATAGGTAACATGCTTTTGTAAGATTGCAAGTTGCTCTTTTAATATAGTAAACTGCAAAACAAAATCACAGGTGCTGTAAGATTGCTTCCTATAAGGCCATATTAATATTTTATACCACTGTCATCTCTGAGCATTCTTGGCTGACTTGTTACCCTGCACAATCTGGAAGAAGCAGTTTGGCAATAAGACAGATCAGTGGGGACAATGTGGAACAGCACTTCAGCAAGAGGTATTGCACTCATGATGCAGATGAGTCTCTTGACCTTGAGCTTCCCCAAGTGTGAGGTGTCACTGAGCAGGTTCATGACAGTGTAACACCACACACACAGCAGGGATGGGACGGGGCTGAACAGAAAAAATCCTTCCTTAAATTTCCTTTAATTCCTTAAGCATAAAACCCTATCTTATAATTACTAAGCATATGGCATTTTTAAGGCAGCCCTGGCTCCAAAATATGTTATTCTGAGATAACACAATATGACTCAACACAGCAGCATGAGACAGAGCTGACATGTGCAGGTAAGTTGTCAAAACAGGTGACAGATGGAGTTGTGCTTAAAAACATTCAAGATATTTGCTTCTTAGCTTTTCCCCAACATGCATCTCCCACACAGTTTTAAAAATTTACCTTGAAGTGCCTCTACATAATCTAATGTGATGAAAGAGAGAGAACACGAGTGAAAGAACGAATTGCAGAGTTGTTACAAATAATATGAGACATACAGCAGATACCAGCACACAGCAAATAGCCCTGTTTGCTGACAACCTATATTGCTTTGGAATAGTTTGGCACAAATTGCCTATACGTGTATGATGTGCATTTTCACCTTCTTCTTCTTGCGGCTTGAGTGATTTGAAAGGCAAACTCCTCAGTGATCAAGGAAAATTAAATATATCAGTTCATTATAAAAGGACCAGATTTAGCACAAATCATCAGTGCATGTTTCCTTGTAGGACAGACTGTTCTTCTGCCCTTTAAACGGAAGTGACATGACCCTCTGTTTATCTGATTGACATGGTTTTGATAAATATATGTATTTCATGAATACTGTACTACACTATTCCACTTCTAATACAAACATCACAAGGATGCTTTTCTACATTTCTTCATATCTGGAAAATAAATACTTTGAAATGGAATATAACTTCACCCAGATCTGTTTGTTGCTGTAATAGAACAGTATTTGTTCTGCAGAAGCACCTGATATTGTAACAAAATCCACCCAGAGAGGAGTTCAACTGGCATCAGGGAAGCAATTACCACAGGATCAAGGTCCCAGATAGTCCAAAATACTTAAGTGAGAGAAATTTCAAGGGTTTAACTAAAGCTCTGTTTCATTATGCATTCTTTTCATTTATTACTTTATTTATGACTATTAAAAAAATATGCCTAACTCAGAATATTTATGCATTTCAGTACAGATTTGCATCTAATAACATCTCCTACAGTTCCAAATTTGAAAGAGGGGATTGGGGAACGTGGTATGTCCCTTTAAATAATCCAGCAGCTCTTTCCTGATTCTCACAATGACATTATGGGGATCTGTTTCACACCATTAATGGCTGCATTTATGCTATTTGAATCCTGTTTGTATATAAAGAAAAAGCAGCAACAAAGATGACACCCTAACTTAGAAGCATGGCAAAATGGAAAGTCTATTGCCATTCAGGAGATGAAATACAAAAGCTGTAAGTTTAGTGAGCAAAAGAGATTGAGTTTGTAAAGAAGTGCTGCACCTCAAGGAAACATCCTTGGCAATGAAAGAAACAAAGAGCCAGAAAAGGGATCTCAGTAAAGTCTGTGTGTTTTTCTCCAGGTGGATGTGTGTCTGCTCTGCTCATCCTCATGCCAGCCCATCTAACACAAACACTCTGCAGCCATGCTAATGCAGAACAGCCTAGGCAGGGTTCATGAGCTCATGCTCAGTTTTATGCTGACCATGGCTTCCTGCACAGTGCTGGGGCATCTGGCTGGCTTGATCATGGGATCCTGGAACCATCCAGCCACTTCCCCTTCCATGAGCAGTCAGAAAAGGCAAAATACTGTATGGTTTGATGAATGCTGTCTTAATCATCTCCCAGGCGTGATTTTGTAGGTTGTGAAAAATTACCTGCTCCCAAAGCCACTGGCAATAGTTGTCAGTGAACTCGTGCCACTAAAAACAGAAGCAGTGGGGACAATACTGCAATGTAATTTCTGGTATGTGGCTGAATTATGGAAAATAAAAAACATGGCAGAGACCTGTGAGCGTGCAATGGGCAAAATGGAGCAATGTCAGAGCAATTGCTGCAGGGTTGATATGATCCTGCTCCTGCATGCTTCCATGACAGAGCCTGTGAGTGATGCAAATCCAGGAAGCAGGAAGGAAAAGGCCATTTGTGCAACATCTGCCAGGCTCCCATATGGCAAGTTCCAAAGTCACTATTGCCTGATGACAGCATGCAGATTAGGGTATCAGTGTGGCTTGAACTGGAACTGATCTTTCACTGACTTTTGAATAATTCGTGGCATGGATTAAGAGGGGCCATGTAAAATTGAGAGTGATGTAAAATTCATCTTCACATCACTCTTGGTCCCTTGCCCATAAAAGCTATTCCAAACTCAAGAGCATTAAGGAAGGGTATTTTGAAAACACACATCAAGAATTGAAAATATTTCAAGTTTTTATTTATACAATCCTCACTCAGCATAGTGCTAGGTGCTTAATTCAGCTCTTGGGTAGCTATGGATCTTTTTTGTACAAGGTATAAAGATATGTCAAGCCTTGGATAAGACTACCAGTAGCATTTTTAACCCTTGTAGCATTAAATCCTTAGCTCTCAAACAATTATTTCAATCTGTTCAGCTCAGAGCACTCACAAGGGTGGGAAATGTTAACCACCTCACTCAGAGAAACCAAACTGCAGAAAAGTGATTGGGAAACCAAGTCCCCTGCCTTGCACACCACATCTACAAAACCATTCTTTTTATGGACAGTCTGAGGCACTGACCCCAAACACTGATAATGTAAAAGCTGTTTGCATCTCATGTTACATCTACACTTTTAGTACGACTGAGCAACCTGCAGCACCCAAGAGGGGCATGCAAAGCTCGTCTGTCATCATGCACGTTCCCCTCAATCTTTCATTTAACTTCACCTTGCCTGGGAGATTGAGAACTGGAGTTTGTGCTGCTCCCAGGGACTGCAGTGGCACAGTGCTATGTCAGCCAGAGACAGGAAAGCTTGCTTGGCATCATTTGGTACTCAATGAAACTTTGTAAGTTGGAAAGTTTCATTTGAACTAGAGCATAACTGAGTTTGTCTTCCCTTAAATAAAGGCTGATAGAGAGAGTAAATGGAGGGAGAAGTGGGGGAGGGAAAAAGACAAGAAAGAACCCACAGAGTCTGCAGACCCGATAGTCCTGTTTGGGGATTTTTTTCAGGAGTCTCCTGTCAAGGCTTGCTGACACATGAGCTCTGTTGAGTCTTACAGTGGTGATTTAAGGTGTTACTGCATCCCTTGCTCTCCCCACACTTCTGCTAAAGGTTATGATCTACAAATCAGGATTGGCAGAAAAGAATATTTTCCTCTGTCTTGGCCACTCCAGTTGAAATTCTGGCACATTAATTAAAATATTTTGATGCAAGCAAAGAAGGATGCCACTGGAAGGACTGTGGAGGTCACCTGGTTGATGCTTCTGCCTGCAGGCTGGATCAACTGTTGTGTCCCACATGATAGATCTGCCTCACATTGTCTGAAACACCCCCAGTGTTGGAGATACTGCAGCCTACATGCTCCACACAGCTAATGAAAGTACTGAGAACTACAGGGCCTGCAGCAGACTCCCACAAATGCCCACTAATGCTTTTTTGCTAGCAACTATAGCTTTTCAACATTTTTCAACCAATTCCCTAGATTTCAGATGCAAATAGCACATGGGATGATGTCAAAAGCCTTAAAACACTCCATGCCTAGTCCTCTGGAGAAAGACACCACATTTGCTGTGCTGTAGCCCAGTGACATGATCTTCATTCCCAGAAGCTCTGTGACTACTCCAGCTTCTTACAGCAACTACAAGGAAATGTGTTAGGCCACTGATGTCCCAGCTGCATTGCATTTTCTGCATTGGTCTGTCTAACTGCATCCCATTCCACTTACAAATCATAAATCTTTGATCTTAAGGCTATTTTCTCTCCTTTTCCCCGTGTCTGAAGTGAAACATTTGTGATTTGTTAAACTGGATTTTTACTATCCTTCCTCCCTTTTGTTTGTACAGGAACTCTGCACTTATGCACTTCATACTGTTCTTGAAGGAGCTCCTAGATCTGTTTCACTTTTTCCTTGGACAAGATTTCATGACCACACTGGAACTTTACTTTGAGGCTTCATACACAGTTCCTGTCCTTCAGCTACAACTCATGTACCTTTTCTATTGCATGTCTTACACACAGAAAATTTATACTATATTTCAGTACCAGCCTAACCCATCTACTTCCTTTATTTTCCAGTGACTGGCTAAGTGAGGCTTCTCTAACAGAGCCTGTGTTCCAGACGCGTTAATTGTTTGTTCACATAGAAGCTTATATCCTGGACCTTCCTGGTTGCCATTGCAAGCTCATATGGCAACTACAGTCAGATTATTTTCCCCCTGGTAGTTTTTGCAGGTCTGTCACTGTCTCTAACATGGCCCTGAGGCAGCTGTGCACATCCTGGAGACCAACACATCCCATCTCCATGTGCTCCTCTTGCTGGCTCTCTGGGCACTGGAACAGCCACAGGCCACGGGGGCTCACAGGTGGGGAGGTGAGCCAGAGGACTCAGACCCTTGCTCTGTAAAAAACACAGGGCTCTTTGAAATTAAATCTTCCTTGACAGAGTTTGGGCTAAATTACAGGAGTGAGACCTTGACAAGAGCTGGGTTCCCCTGCAGCATTTTGTGCCTGTGCTTCTAAAGCACGTGGAGAAAGCAGGGGGTCGCTGGGTGGGGACAGGCAGAGCTGAGTGTGTCCCTTTCCAGGGACTTGCCCCCCCCCTCTGTGAGATCCCTTCGCAGTCCTGCACTCAGCTCCCTGCCTTTTAGGGGTGTCTGTTTGGGGTCACACTGAGTGCCTTCCCTGGCCTCCATAAGACCTTTAATTGTCACAGGAGGCATCCTGTCCCTGGGGTGACTTTCCAACTAATATGCAGATGTGGCAGTCCATGTTTATTTCCCAAGCTCTGGGAATTGCTCAGGTGATTCCTGAGTGTTTTGTGTGCTGCCACATTGAGGGTTTTCATTAAATGCCAAACAGAACTTGCCTTCCCTGGGAGATGAACTAAAATGATCTGTAGAAGTATTGGTATGCACAACAAAACTTTTACATCAATATTAGCAAAGCAGAATATTTCTGTTCCTATTATTTCAAGTTGAATAATTTTATGCTCACCCTTTTTAAATTTACCACTTTTAAATTAAAAACTCATTAAAATGTTTCAATAACAGTTAATATTAGCATAGCAATAAGACATACCAAGTGGGCATTACCAGGAGATAATTGACCTGATCTGTAAATTGGTGCCCTTGGCTTTACCTCTGGATGTCAATCAATTAAAGCAGTCAATCATCCCCAAGTAGTGCCTGCCTCAGCACGTCTTATTGCTTAATCATATAACTGTTGAGCTAATACCATTCGTATTTCTGGACAAAAAATTCCACTAGGAATTCCCATTTATTATCACATCAAAATTAACAAGATCTTGAAATGCATATTATATTATTCATAGCATAATACTCTGCCAAATGGAAAACATAAAAATATATCTCCCCTTCTTTTTTTCCCCTTTTTTAAGGCCTGCCGTTGTTAATTAGCCATTCTTTAGGATGATCAAGTAATTGAGATACAGGTTTTAGATCAGCTTCACAGGGAGTATGTGGTCAAGTTAATGAGTCATGAAGAGACTAAAATGTCACTGTATAGAAAACTGACTTGTGCTCAGCTGATATTAATTGCAGTGGCACCAGTGAAGTCAATAGCTCTATGCCAATTTACTGTAGGTGAAGATCAGGCCTTATGTTTACAAGAGTGTGGAATTTAGTGAATGACATTTAATCTTCTATATAATGAAATTTAGTGCATGTAATTTTTTTAACTCTTCGGATTCTGCCTAAAAGCCTTTGCTTGGATGAATTGTTCTACTTAAGCTAATGACTTGGCAAAATATCACATGAATAGAGAATGAAATGGATCTGCCTGTGCCAGTTAAAGCTAACAGATTCAGACCCTTTGTGAGTTGAAAGCTGACTATATATATTAGAAAAATCCTTGCCTTCAGGACAGCCATGCAATCAAATGGAGCACAGGACCTCAGTCCTGCACATATTTATTCATGCGTATTGTTTACTGGAAGGGGCTTGTGAGTGTTGAGCTAACATACACACACATAACCAGGATGAGGGCCTAGCTTCCTTTTTAAATTCAGAGATGTAAATGTGTCTCATTTTGAACATTAAATAGGGTGTAAATCAAATAGGCTTGATCATTATTGAAGTGCTGAAAAACTATCATTCTGAAAGGAAGCATCTTGCTATTTTCTCCATAATGAAGCAGCAGAAACAACATTATTAATGATAACTGCATCTGGATTGTGCATTCAACTAAGATAAGAGTCAACATGTTTGGTAACATCAAAGAAAACCTGATACCTCAAGTATAAGAAGATTAGTATTTACAGTGATCTGTAGGGTTGGCAGTTCCAAGAAGTTGAACAGACAATGCCAGGAGGGACAATTAGTAATAAATTGGCATTGGGATTCTCTCCTGTGCTTGAAATCTGGCACTGAGCATAAACACACGTTTGAAGGTTTTGTTTAGAGCTTGCTGCTGCAGCCAGAGCGGGGCTCAGCTCAGTGAGAGTTGTTCCAACACGCTGGGAAAACCAAGACAGGTTCTCTCATTGGCACTGAAAGGTGTCAGGTATTTTGTACAAAGGCTTCAAGGACAACATCTCCATCACGTTCTGGGAGACTCACCCAAATCTTTTGGACATGCCACTGCAAAGCTATCGTGTGAAAGTTCAGGGATGCGGCCATTATTCTGCAGAACGTACAGCTGGGCCATAAACCGTCCTGGAATCACACGGTACATCCCCACAGAATGAAGGGCTCTTTATGTTAATCCAATTTTTTTTTTTGAGACACAGTAAAATAAAAATATACATTGTATTGTATTTATATTTACTTCTAATACCTCTGCGTTGACCTCAGCATGAAAAATACGGACAGATCCCAAGTTGCCCTTATTTATGTGTAGCTGTAGTTGCTGGAATTTACAGCCCTGCTTGGAGATGGGAAATTGGAATACTGCACATCAGTATTATATCAGCTAAATAGTTCACATCAGTGCATAATTTTCTTTATTTTGATTTAAGTGGCGCTAGCAATGCTGAACACAGTAGAATAATTTTAAAAGTATCCAGAAAAAAAGGAAAGAGTGGAAAATTCCTACGCCTAATGCTCACCTTACTTGTGTTTGGCATAGCTCATTGTGAATGAAGCCAAATCATCCTTACACATTGATAAAGGTGAAACTAAACCACTGGAGATGGAAACCCAGGAATATTTCTGCTAAATTTCACATTTGCACCTCACATTATTATTGAATGCTTTTATTATTGGATTACTTTCACTGCATAGCTCACTGAAATCAATAGGAGGTATTGATGGTATCGAGCCTTGGAAATTACCTTTTGATGGAACATCTTTACAACATGAAATGGATCTTCATGATATCTCTCTACAATAGATAAAGTGTCACTGGATCCAGTTACAGAAGAGAAAAAAGTTTAAGTGACACAGATGAGGTACATGCTAGAGGTAACTAAATGCACATGCTAGAAAATTCTCTTTTCATTTAAGGCTAAAAGTCAAATAATTGGTAAATACATAACATTGATTCTCCTTTTCATGTCCCTTAAAATATAAAAGCCAAACTATAATGACCAGATGTGTCAATGTGAAATCTAGAAGCCTCTAAAAACACTGGCTGTGCTATTAGCAAGCCATATTTATTTCCTAACCCCCCTTTCATTTAGGCCAACATTGTCAAAGTTTTTCAGTACAAAACCATTCATAATAAAGACACAATAAAGAAGCAGTGATGGGTTCATGATGTTAATGTAGTATGGGCCCATAAAGGATCACAGATCCCTACAACAATTCTATATTAGTGGAGGAATCATGTATATAGCTGCTTTTGATGTGATTTGCAGACAGAAACAAGGATATTACTAGTTTGCAAAAGCATTTTAATTCCAAAATGTTCATGTTAGATAAATATTTTAAAAACACTTCATGAAGACACTATCGATGTTTCCTTTTTCATCAGCAACTGAGCATGGAGAACAGGACCAAAATTCATTTAAACTCTGGCATAGCACTAACTTCAGAATGCTCGAAAGGTTTATATCAGGTTTCCCAGATTATATAAACTACAAAGCCACAATTACACAACTCATGGCTCTTTCCAAGATGATCCTAGTTATTACACAGTTGTTACACTTTGTTTCTTTTTGGCTGAAACATATTAAATATTTGCTGGTGCAAAAGTGTGTTTATCTAGAGAAACAGCTACTCTCATTATTAAATAGGAAAAGAAAAGAAAAGAAAAGAAAAGAAAAGAAAAGAAAAGAAAAGAAAAGAAAAGAAAAGAAAAGAAAAGAAAAGAAAAGAAAAGAAAAGAAAAGAAAAGAAAAGAAAAGAAAAGAAAAAGAAAAGAAGAAATGAACAACTTATAATGGTACAATTCTTCACTTACAACTGAAAGATAAGATTCTGAGTATATGATTAAAAAAGCATTCTAAGGAATTTACTTTGAAATATTGGTATGACATATAAATTTTTGGATTTGAAACTCATGTATCATGTTGTGTCTTCATCACTGCAGCATTACAAGCTCCTGGGAAATCCAATATTATCAGCATCACTGCACACCATAACATCTAGGTCTAGGCATTGGAGGGGGGGTGATGGGTCAAACCTTTGCCACAGTTGAGATGTTTGGGTGAACAGCCCACAAAATCAATATGAGCATTTGGGCCATATCTGAACAAATCAGCAGTAGTTCATTTGCAAAACTCAGCTGAAGGATATGTTAAGAACAGCATTTCTTACATGAGGTTTCAGTAATTCTGCCTTTGTTATGGATATGTCTGTAACAGCCCTTTGGTATTTGGGTAGAAATCCAAGTAGAGTGTTCAGAAATGTGTAGCATTTAATAAGAATCAAAGTACTCTGATAAAAAAATAGTTTGGCCCTTTGCTGCTTCTTAGGTTTCCATCTATTAAGTGACCAGGTTTCTCCAGCTGCCAGCACAAGTTCCATTGTTTAAGTACAACAGAGCATTTTTGGGGAAGTCTTGTGCTGCCCATCTCAGCAGGTATTAAACTTCCTTTTTGGACAGTTTAGGGGCTCATCATATTTGACCATTGGTTATAAAAGATGGACCCAGCATCAAAATGTGTGACTAAAAAAGCCTTTAATTAATGCCATAATACAAATCAAATTGAACTTTACTGCTTGAACCTTTCCCCATTTCAGGGTCAAACAAGAACTCAATTTAAACATCCTCAAATTTCAAGAATATTTGGATTCAGCTCCAGTTTTGGATCTAAACTGGATGGCTTTGATCCACTTGTTACAAAGTCTGATCTCATCCTGGATAAGAAGTAGCATTACTCAATAAGGAGAGTTAATATTGGAACCGTGACATTGGGAAAACCTGCTTGACAAGAAAGCTTGTTTAACCAACAGAAATAGGTTGCAAAGATCATAGGCCAGGGAACAGTTTAACAAAAATCAATGAAGAAATTACAAGTGACTAATAAATTCACACAATGAGTATAAGCAGCTGAAACTAGAGAAGAACCAGAAACAGAGACCGTAAACATTCTGCACAGAGGGTGGAACCTTGCCATTGCTGCACCCGTAAAACCACAACCTCATCAGCTTTCTTAAAGTGATTGGGTTCCACCTGGTTAAAACCTAGGGATTTAACTAAATCTGCAGTAGGTGATTGTTGATGGTTTAATTGCTAGTCTACTTTCCTTTGCAAGTTTGACTTTAATCTGTTTGTCATCACCTAAATAGAAGTGTCTGGCAGAAGGTCCCTCTTTTTAATACCACAATTGCACCTCACAAAACCAGACCGTGAACACAGTAAGTCACAGAAGCAGTAAGGAAACAGAAATGCCCTGATCATAAGCAGAGAGATGATTTACTAGAAAGTTGTTGCAGAAATGAAAAATAAAAAGTTAACTTTTCTTTCAGAGAGTTTGAGGTTTTTTGTCTTCCCACAGCACATATGGAAATCAATGAGCAACAGCTATGGCATGAGCCAAGGCATTTTGTTCTTGTGTCCTGTTGGCAGGTCAAGGTGTGAGCAGTGGTTAGGAGTGAGCATTCTTCTGTCCTACAGGTGTTACAACACAGTAAGCTTGATTTAAGTTTGTGTTCCTGACCCTTAGGTCTCCATGCTGTAATAGAGGTTGCACAACATTTGCCTTGATTGGAAGGATGGAGAAGGTGACCACAATGGACAACTTGCTCAGTAAAAACACAGCATTCCATGCAGAACTCCATTAAATATGAGATTACTTTTTAATATTGTTTTTGCATGCCCTACATGGATATATTTCACCCTGCACAGAGGCTGTGCCATCTACAGTTACGTGGCCTCTCCCTTGGCGTGACCCGCGGCGTGCAGGGACCTGCCCTGTGGAAACGCCGTTGTCTCACCCCACAAGGATGCAGCAGCTGAGTGATGATCCCTGCTAACCTGTCAGGTCAGCATTATCCTACAGCAACAGCAGGGCTGGGACAGTCAGGTACCTGTTACTCAGCAAGCCACACCACTACAATTAATACAGAACAAATCAGTGAATAAAATGGCTGCAGGCAGTAAAACGCAGGATGAGGTTAGAAAAAGGACGGTGCTCTGGTTGCAGCACAAGGGCAAAAGAAAAATGTTTGCTATATTTAATACATATAAATGCATTCTGTGTATATGTCCCAGCCTCTGGAAATTCGAATGAGCCATATGTCAGCTGTTTTCCTGAAACTCTTGGTAGCACTGGATATGCCCACTGCATGCTCTCCTTATCAGGACATTTCCATCTCACGTACCCAACACCATCTCTGGAAGCTTTCCCCAATTGATTTAGTAACAGCTGAAACTTATTACCAGTCATTAGACAAGTTCATTTGGATCATATGGCAGAGTCTCAGAGCTGTCTACAGCATGTTCAGGGACACATGGAGCCCGTGGGGCCTTCCCCAGATCCCAGTGAAGGGACTGGGGACCTGTGAACAGCACTCCTGAACAGCATTGCCCACCTGAACAGCACTGCCCACTCCTGAACAGCAGTGTCTACCTGAACAGCACTGTCCAGCCCTGAACAGCAATGCCCACCTGAAAAGCACTGCCCATCTGAACAGCCTTGCCCAGCCCTGAAGAGCCCCTTGTACATGAAAGATCACTTCAGATTCAGAGAACGCTGTGATGAACACAGGCCATAGTCACTTCTCTCCTACCTTACCAAAAGGTGTAATCAAAGGTTTCTGATTCTCACCATTGCAACAGCACTAACAAAAATGTCATTGCCTTGCATTTCTCATCAAAGGCTCATTTTCTAATAGAAAGGGAAATACTCTCTGCTTGGGATGTTACAATGACAACAGCAAGCATATACACAGCTATAAATTTGACTCTGAAACATGTTGAAAGGTTAGATTTGTAAAAATGTAGGCAATTTGACACCTCTAGATCATAGCAAACATAAGGCAACAAAACTGAGCTTCCAGACCGTCAGTTAATTCCAGGCTCCTAAAAGTGTCTCTTGGAAACTATTTCCACAGAGAGCAAAATGACTAATGTAATTGGAAACACTGGAGAATCAATGGGGAATAAAGAGGATAAAGAGAGGCGGAAAATACACACCAAGATGCACAAATAGACATACAGTATAATTAGCTTCAGTCTATTGTATAACAGAGTCATAACAAATGACTCAGCTCCTTAGGTGGTGTAATTAGACTTCAGTGGACCAACCCCAATTTACAGCAGCTGATAATTATGATATATAATTATACGAACTGATTCTGATCTGTATAAATTATTAGTAAACTTCAATGAGGGCAATAAGGTCAATCCAGTGAAAAAATTGTGCAACTGAGATACAAATCAGATGTCCAATAAAATAATGAAGCATCTTATGCTCACACAGCTGCTCTTACCTCAGGCATTTTTTAAAATGAACTTTATGTGGACAGGAATTGCTTGGGGGTCCATTCAGATGTGGTCATTTCTGTGATCCCACTCAGCAGCTCTTGACGAGTTGCAGAAACTGTATATGCTGTATGGGAACGGCAGGGCAGGGAAATGCTACATCCATTTGGAAGTGCAGGGGAAAGACTGTCTGGGAGGAAGAAATTGGCCATGCCTGATTTAGGACAGGCTATGGCACCTGATTGCTACGTGCTTTCAAAATGCATCACCTAACAACCCGCTGGGAGCTCAGCGACTCCTGCCAACCGAAACCATCAACCCCTAAAACAGCAGAGGTGTGGGTAGAGTTGCCTGCAGTTCTCTTAAGATCTCCAGTATGAAATGAGTACAGAGACACACCTTAGACCCCATCTCTAATATTTATGACTGTCTGTGTATCTTGCCTATTAGTGAAAAAACAAAGAGAACTCCAGAATAAGCTGCTGGATTTGGTATATTGCTAGCTGTGAAAGCAAGCTCTTGGGTTCCTCCAAGAGCAGATAACAAGCATGTCAGGAATTGCTTCTGATGTCAAATCCACGTCCTTATAGCTGACCTCATTAAAGGCTCTATCATGCTCCCACTGAAACCAATGGCAATGACTTCTGCAGTCTGCTATGGGATATCTATGTACTAGTCAGCGTTGAAAGTCAAAAAATGCTTGGCTGTTTCTCTGTCTGCCACTTTCACCAGAATTCTTGATGTGTTTTGGAGAGGGCTGAGGTCTCTTCAAGCACAGATGTAGCTTCAGGGAGTGCCCCAAGGTACTGTCAGTAAATAGGAGACACCAAGAAAATCTGCACACTCTCTCCCACTCTGGGGGGGAGGGTAGAAAAGGGACCTGGTGCCCCATAGGCCTCTACAAACACAGACCCAGGGGCTGCCCAGCCCATACCAGAGCAGTGCTGTGGCAAAAATGTTACTGCTCTCCAGCTGAAACCCTGCATTGCAAAAGCCCCAGGTTGGGCTGCTAGGCCATTGCTTGACACTACTTTCAGAACAACATCTTTCCACACCCACTGTCTGAAATCAACACTATTACCCATCCAAGTGTTCTGATCCCTAAACCTCACCCCACTGGGGTGGTGCACTGAGCTGGTACAGCCTTGGCTCCCAGCTCTGCACTCCCTAAGGCACAGCTGCACCTCTGTCTGCTGCAAGGGTTTTGTACTTGAAGTTACAACACATGTGCCGCCATCTATCCTTCCACCTTCTTCTACTCCAAAAGAGGTGCCAAGACAGGTGAGAAGAGACAGCAGAGTGAAGTTTCTCACACTTGATGTGAAAGAAGGAGCTGGGAAGTCAGGGAACTGAAAAGAAAAAGCAGCAGCCAAGTAAAGCTGCTGCACCTCCCCTCACCTCTCCTGTCCCCACTCAAGTGTAAAGAAGCACTGTGCCGGGAAAAAACTACAGCCCAAATCTCCTGATAAATCAGAGCTTCTCTGGAGGGAGAAGCAACTAAAAAGGAATGTAAATGATCTTTGACCAATGACTTTTGTCTAGTTGTGGTTTCTGGTACGGCATATGTGGTTTCTTGTTCGGAACGGTAATGAGTGTGTGTACAGCAATGTGTTCAATGTGCACAGTGCTGAGAGATTAGAGAGTGAAGGATGGCATGGGACATGTCAATATGGATCTGCAATGATCAAAGGAGGCTGTCTCTTCTGGGCACAAGTCTGGGTTGGGTTACAGCAAAGGAAAAATGTGAAGTGCTTCTTAATGTGTTTTCTCTGTATTCTCTGCTCTAGGATCACCGTAAATGGAAGAACATCTTCTTCCCTAATAATCTATTTCCTGCATGTGGCTGCCCCAATAAATATATTAAAGTTTTGTTTGAACTATTCCTAGTTTGCTAGGAAAACAGACTTGCCATTGTTTAAAACAAAAATACTCAAGAATGCTGTTTAAAAACTAAAGCAAGGCTATGCACATATCTTTGCTCTGTCTAGTTATCAGCCATGAATCTTGTACTTAGGTAATTATTAGAGGTTTCTTTTTTAAAGGGATGATTTACTTACCCTGTATCCCTGCCAGATTTTCTTTCTTTTTTTAATATTTGAATTTTACACATTAAGTAGGGCATGCTCATTTTTCTTCTGCTTCTGCCCTCTTTTGAGTTATGAATCCCTTCAGTGAGTAATGAGCAGTTGGCAACTTTTATGCATAAGAAAGAAGATTCAATGAATTCCAAATATGCTACACGGATGCTCCTTCTCCTACATAAAAAGTATAACATTTTTATGAATTGGGCCCACGATGATCTGGCATTAAATCACTGCCCCCTTTCTTCTCTGTGCTCTATTTATGCTCAGGGGATGTGCAGTCGCAACATATTATAAATTCAGCAGAATTACTAATTAAAAAACCTACTGTACAAAAATAGAACAAAGGGTGGAATTAGAGCCAACAGGATCTGAGCCAGTGCAGTGGTCCTGGGGAAATGGTCTGGGCTGCAAGGCAGGTGATCTGATCCTCATCTGGGATTAACTAACGGAGCTCTCTTGCTTCAGATGATTTACAATCCTACAAACCAAGCCCCTCTGCAGACTTCTGGCAGCGGGCGCCAGCAGGGCTCCGGGCCTCCTGTTTCCCATTCCTTCCCAAAGGGATGAACAGCTCCCATTGGCGCCATGAGAACTGGAGCCTGTAGGAAATGAGCAGCACTTCTGGCCTTGCTTGTTGGATTGCCAGACAGAGACCATGGGAGATTTCCACTGAAGAAAAGGTTTCACACCATACAGTGACCAGCAATTTATGAATTGTGCTGTTGGGCACTCTGCAGCACTGTCAGAGCACGGCCTGGCCAGCACAGACATGGGAAAAGGGAGTCCAAACAAATTCTTAGGGTCTCAGCAAGAACAGTTGCTCTTCTCCTGCTAACTTTCCTAACCATCTGCTCTAAAATGGAAATGTTCAATATTAGGGCAAAAGACTCACTCTAGAAAAGCAAAACATGCAAGGTGTACAGTGGAGAAATCCTTCTTCCCCCACTTCCAAATATAAAACAGTCCCCTACAAACAGAAACAATAGAGGCTGAAAGATGCATGGAAGTTGGTTGGTATGTATCAAAACAGCACCTCCTGGATACTGCCTGTGGGCAGACACTGAGCTGACCAGTGCATCCATGGAAAGTATGCCTTCCTTCTGTCAAGAGTCTTCAAAATAATTATATAGGAGTGATATTAACAAAGAAGTGTCCCTGGGATGATCTAAATTCTAACAGAACTAGGAAAAATATCCTCTTGGAAATTCAAAGTGGAAAAAAAAATTAATTCATCTTGCAACTTTCTCTGCATGGTCAAATCTCTCACTCTCAGTTTCTCTGCTGACTTTAGTGGGTCCTGTACTCACACAGAAACCCTCTAGCACCAGGGAAAAGCAGTGAATCAAATGGCTTCCTCTCTCAGGAAAGGGAGAGAACATAGGTTTTGTAGAGACATACAAATTGTAACAAGAGCCTTAATCGTTACCTCAGACTGCACAAATAAAAAGACACTTAGCACCAGCTCTGCTTGATAGACAAGGAGGCTTTACTGTCCCATACTGTCAGTCTCACTCTTGATATAGCAGCATTCAAACAATTTTTGCATTGTGGCTCAGCTTCTGAACTAATGTGCAGGTTAACCATAAACAATTTCAGCCCACTTTAAACCTCTGTGCTGTAGGAATCAGTGGCTCAGCAGCTAATTCACAAATGGCTCAGTTGACCATGCAGTGGGGACACCGCAGATAGCTGAGGGCAGTGACCTCGTCACTCAACCTCAGCTAATCTGTCCCCATTTGCCAGAGACAAGGAAGAAAGAACACAAAAAAGAAAAGGCTACTGTCTGATGTCCATTACAATTCAGCATCTCACATGCCAAAGTAAGCAGTTCTCCAGAATGAGAAAATGAGTTAAAAGTCACAAAATTAAAAGCATTTCTGGATTCTTAGGTAAGCTCACTGGGTTCCTTTACTGAAGTGTTTTGCTATGACTCTGAACTGAAATCCCACACTCTTCCAGAATTGCCTGACTTGTCACATAGCTGAGCCTTTGGCAGAGGAGAAGCTACTGAAGCCAAACAGCGCAGATCATACCTGAGTGCTTGCTATGAGATACATGCACAACCCATTTCTCATTGCAAAGAAATTTTACACTCTGAATTTATATTTCCCCATGTTTTCCTTTTTTTTCCCCGATCTAAGTTCAGTCCAGAAATCTAATATATTGTAATAAAAGCGACTGGATAAAAACTCTGCCAGAACTACAATGAGAGGCACAAAGGCACAGGGCTTGCTGCACCCAAATCATCTGGAAGTGATGTTGCTAATCAGCCCAGGGCATGGGGCACTGAGTCCTTCCCAAATTAATTTATTAAGTACTTAATGGAGCTCTGCTAATGCTTCAGAAGGAAGGCAGCAGAGGTGATCCTGCCACCCAAGTCTGCCTCTCTGATGCCTTATGGCACTGGACAAGTCTCTACCCCTGCTGGCTATCAGCTCTCCCACATTTATTCTCTTGGCTCAGGAACAGGCATTCCCAGAGAAGGGACTCCTGTTGCATTCAGGCAGGTGGGACCTCTGGATTGGCTAAAAGTCATAATATTCTTGGTCACACCTGTGTGAACCTGGAATAGCCAAGACCAGTGGAGTCTCTTTAGGTCTCTATGATTTAGGCTGAGATCTCTGTAATTTCCACCTCTAGACATCCATGATCCAGATCTCCATCTCTTGATTTCCATGATCTGGATTCACCATCCAGTCATCCAAACTCCTCTGCTTAACCACCCCAAAACCTTCAGCTTTTGCAGAGAAAGGGGTTTAACCCATGCAAGGGAGCCAACTTTCTATGAATGATTTATTATTTCATTAATAACAAAATCTCTTTACCTCTTATGTTACTAATCTGTCAGCTACTCTGCGCTCCCTTATTATAAAAAAAAAGTCATTTGCTGTAGTCCAGATGAGCAGCACACCCCTTTGGACAAGCTTTTGTCATTTTGGTCTCTCCCTTCTGCATGACACCTGGCTCACATGTCCCCAGTTTGCCTGGACACCAAGTAGTCACTCAAGTGCCCCTGAGCCCTCTGCATTTTGGAGTATGAGGCCTGTTTGAAAGCTCCCTCTCCCATCAGTGTAGCCTGGAAAAGCCAGACAGCTGGACCTACTTTAGTGTAATTTAGCTGAGATGTCAGCCTTCTTAAGGAGGAAAACACTACTCAGTGTGAATAAAAGTGGCACCATCTGTTCCAAAGTGCAGAGACCTTTGCAGCATGGCCTGAAGGTCGAACCCTGCTGGACTCCGAATCAGAAAGTGCTGTAGCCCACATAGCTGTAAATGGAGAGTGCTCTGGCAAATCCCTCCATTGAGCACTGCTGCAGGATCTGCAGCCAGCAGCCCTAATTGAGGATTTACTTAGGCAGCAACTGGTCCTCTGCAGTGATGAGAGGTGTCAGGCTTTTGGAGGAATAAGCTCTCTTTTCTCTTCTCTCTTCTCCCCATTGTGACCAGTAGTTTCTCAAATCTCGAGCGTTTATTCAAGCAACCAACATTCACTAGCAAATGGCTCAAGTTTTGATGTTTAATGTTGCAGGGATAGCAGTAGGCAGCTTTTCTTGTTTTCAGCTCTTTTAGCACACTGTTTTGCCTGAAGCAAAATATGGTTTCAAGCAGTCTCACTCCACTGGTACTTTCTCCTTGCCTCAGCTAACAGCACTTGTGTATGTATTAAAGATGCTGCAGCAGAAGTTGATGCTACAGGGCTTGCTCACTTATTTCAGATAGTCAGCAATCCAACTTTTTAAAAATGCACTTTTTATACAAAGGAATTATATGTTCCTTTTTTTTACAACCCAATTTCAAAGCCTGTGAAAGCTTGGGTAGGGGGAGGGAGAACCATGCGCTTGATTGGGACATCAACATAACATGACATTTTACAAAGACTGTCAATATGCCTCCTTAAAGAGACACTGACATATTAGTTTAAGTGACTGGGTTTGCTGAGATTTCTTTAAGGTTGACTTAAATGTCAGATGTCATTAGCTCTGAAAGTTCAAACAGTCTACCACTGTGAGCATCTTGTGCAGTGGAGGTTGAAAGGGTCACAGGTAAGCAAAGCCACACTAAACCACCATCTACTATGGCTGTGAAACATGTAGCTCCACAGTGAAATGCAGAAACCAAACCCTGAAGATAGAAAATTTATATTAATGTCTTCTCAAACAGACCACCAGGTCTAGATTTGTACTTCTGCAGCTTCTTACTTAGCAGCTGAAGTCTCACTGCTCTCCTCATCTACATGTGAGGGGGGAGGTCTGCTTGCGTTCAAACTTCACAACGTGTGTGTGTCTTTGAGGATAAGAAAAGTGAACTATTGATTAGCAATTGACAAATGCAATAGAAATTTTATATAGGCTGAGAAAGACCCATCCATAATTTATGGCTGTGCCAAATATGAGTGACAGCGAACAGCAGGAGGCTTGAGCACAATATTGATTACTTTAAAAAACTGAGAAAGGCACCGTGCTGAGGACTGGAAGGATAAAGAGGAGAGGCAACAAGCAGAGAAAACAGGAGCAAAGCCATTAAGGATGTTGTGCTACCAGACACTGCCAGACTAGGAAACTGAGGAGACAGTCAGGTGGAGAGCACTGCTCTCTCCTTTCCAATCAATAATACCATGTCAAAACATAAAATGCATGCTTTTGCTCTTAAGTAAAATGTGTCTAAGATTTTTAAAAGCATTGATTCAAGGTGGATCAATGAGAATCTAGGCGTATTTTCCTGTGCAAAAAGGGGGTAATAACACTTTGTAGATAATCACACAACAGAAGAGATTTCCAATGCAGGTTGTAAATGTCCTATTTATATTACAATCATTTTGTCAGTTAAGGTTAAGAATAGTAGGTCAAGGAGCCATGCATTGTTGAAGGGGGGAAGGCAAGCATGTAAATGTGGGAGCATAGAATGTCTTTAAGAGATGAATGCAAGGACAGGACCGAGCTTGGGCAGGAGAGGATGACATTCTCTTCAACTCCACTTCCAAAGTGCTTCCAGGGGCTTTTTCACTTAACTTCTTAGCAGTTTCAAAGCTCCATTGAGCTCAGCAATGCTCATCTGAGAGGCAATGAATGAATGAATGTACTCTGCAAGGCCTGTTCCTGGAGGTACTGGATTTCTTCAGCAGCTGCTCAGCTGCAAGGTCCTGGCAAGGCTGGGGCTGGTGTTGAAAAGGCTCTGCTACTGTAACTATTCCAGCAAAATTTGTTCTAGCAATTTTCATCTCCCAAAAATGTGTTTGGTGGTAGAGTATACAATGGTCCTCTAATTAAAGAAGTTATGTGAGGATAATTGCAGCTTCAATTAGACTTTTTGCCTAACAAGGTTTTGGCCAGCATTGAGATGGCATTAAAACCAAAACAGAAAACATATTTATAACTGGCATCATCTTACCAGTATGGAGAAAAAAGGCTTTAAGAAAGAGGAAAAAGTGGAACTAAACTTCTAACTGTCCAATTCTCCCCCAGAGAGAACCCAGCTTGCATTTCCAGAAATGAGCAGCAAATTTAAGTGAACAAGATGTGCATTTCAAATGCTGAGAGAGAAAGAGGAAAAAGAGAAGTGCACCTGCAGAGGGCAGCTGGGGATGAGAAAGGTACCTCAGACAGGGCTCTCACTGCCCTTGCAGCACCCCTGGTAACTGCACAGCACAGCAGCTACCACACAGGTACCTGAGTAAGGAATTCCCTGTGCAGACAGAAACCTTTGGTTCCTGTGCTGGGGTCCCTGCACAGACCTGCCCTGTCCAATGCTGCCCTCGAGGGAAGCATTTGTGCTGCTGGTTGCAAAGCAAGGCACTGGGTTTGCGTACTTCACACAGGCTTGCTCTGAGCATTTTCTCTTTGATCCATCAGGAAACAAAATTTGGTTTCTGCTTATTAGACTGGAACATTGAAATGGGACACTGGCAAAGGAAAAGAAAGAATTCTTCTTTCTTCTTTAAAACAAAAAACTTTGGAATGTTTTAGAACACCTCAAATTCCAGACAACGACTTCAAGTAAATCTCATCTTTAATCACTCATTCTTCAATAGTCACTGACTCTTGCTGAGTTTTTTAAAATGCAGGTGAAAAATTATCTTTTTTTTTTTAAAGAGCTATCGCAGAGCTGTAGCTGAATGACATCAGAGGAAGGACAAGAAGAATTGTCCACAACACACTTCATCAACAGCACATTTCCAAATCACCCATACAGTCATAGACATAACTCTCTTACAACACTTTGATGTTTCTTTCTCTCTTATTCAAAGGCAAAATTTTTCCATAATAATGCAATGTTTCACTGTCCTGAACATTTACATGCCCCTGAAGTTCTAATACTGATGCAATAATTCCTTGGCATCAATAAAATATATTCCCTTTGCGAACTCCCGCTGTTTCCCTCATCACCAGTAAAATCTGAAAAGCCTTACAAAAATAATTATTTTGCTGCACACTGGTTTTCATTTTTGATAGAATCTTAACTGCAGACTTTTCTGAATGCACATCTAAGAAAAACTTTGTCATTATTTCCACTGACCTGAGTAATGAGGCAGGAGCATGAGCCCCCTGCCTCCCAATTGGTGAGAGGTGCAGCACAAAGCACACTGAGCTCCCCTCCAGCAGCCAGACGGCACAGGCTGGGGAAAGCAGAATGGGAGAAGCATTTGGAAAAGGGAGGGGTGTAGTCTGACTGGAGCTAGAGCACCAGGGTAGGGACAGAGCTCAGGGATTCATGATGGGGCCCCTCTGGACAGCACTGGCTGCAGTGGGCTCAAAGAGCACCCTGTTCACTGCAGTCACCTGCCACTTGTGCTTCCTCAGTTCCTTCCAAAAGGAGCTGTTTCCCCCACCTCAGATATTCCCAGAGAGGACTCTGCTCCAATCTCCATGCTCCTGGATGTGATGGCTCTGAACAGTTGCAGGGAGCACATCTGGCCTCACATCTTCAGTTTTTATGCTGGTGTTATGAAAATGACATTTACCTATTCCCTTTACAGGGCTGTGGAGGAGATTGATCAGGCAGCTTATATATCCTGCTTTCTGTAATCTTCCAAACTAATTAGCTCCCAAAGAGATACCATGCTGGCAGGCCAGATCCCTCCAGCTTCACCAGTAAGAACAGCAGGTGGGAGAATAGCTCCACACACATTCCCTGCTTGGCCCTTTCCACAACTGCTTGTGACACTAATTGATCGGTGCCAGTAGTGCTGGTGGCAGAGACGCTCACAACCCACAGGGAAGCTGTTCAAAGCTGCAGTAATGAGTAACCTATTGCTGCTTGAAAGCACAACCATGGGCTTTGAATTCTGCTATGATTACCTGGGCTAGCCAGGCCTCTGTCCCCTCACAGTGTTAGAGACGAATAATATTTTAACCTATTTGAATTTTACACTAATGACCTGGGGAGGAAAGAAAGAAAGAAGACAACTCGCTTCAAACTACTTAGTGTTCAGTGATATGGCAGAGGGACTTCAGAGAGAGCCCACCTGGGAGGAGGCACAGCTGAGTCAGCACACAGAGGTGCTCCAGGTTGTTGCCAGTGGGGGACCTGGAAATCCTGCTTTGCTGGCAGCATTGCTCCATGCACTGAATCCTGTGCAGACAGGGAGCCTCCCCAGCCAGCAGCAGCCAGGGATGGCAGGGCATACACACATCCGATGCTCTGGCAACCTAAGACCAAAGAAGCAACACCTCTGGAACCTTCCCTGAAAGCACCAGCTACAACAGCCCTGAGATAACTCCAAACTCTGCCCGGGGCTGGCTCCCGGGTGCCTCAGCATCTGGGGAGAGGAGAGAACCTGCCACTCCTCAGAGGTTATTGGGAAGTTACTAATCCAAGCAGTAAATTAAAAAGCTGAGGAGACCAAATCAAATGGAAACAGTATCAAGGGTGCATCTCTTTTCTGGTCACTACTGCTCGTAATTTCGCATTTTACCCAGACTTGACACAGCTTCCAAGAGCAATACTGGCTCTGCTGAATGATTCATGCAGCTTCTGTTGCAGTAGACACTGACATTATGAAAAACTTCTTTGCAAACCAGCACAGTGATTAAAAATAGAAACAAAAATATACAACACCACAATTCTGAAATAAGCCAGCTCAAAAGCGTTCTAAAATACACCTGCATCACTCTGGATACCTCTGAAACCACTTTAAAGTATCACCATTCCAGGAATTACTGCACTTCAGAGGGAGAGGTCTGTGCTTCTGGGAAGCTTTGCAAGACAATGTCATCACCAGGGCAGGACAGGCTGCAGGAAAACTTCAGTGTCTCAGCTGCAGTGAATTCCTTCATGCAACAAAGTGTTTGCATCTTTTCTTACCCTGCTGTGGTGAAAGCTCAGCATTAAAATAAACACTGATCATAGTGGAAATAATCTCCTTGAAATGACAGAGTCTACATCGAGTACTATTAGTATATAAGGGCTCTTCTTCAAGAGCATCCTAATATGTTCCAAGAAAGAAATTATTTGCTCACTTAATTGTACTAATAGCTAATACAAAGAATTAATGCTCACTGTAATAAGGCCAATCACTGGTTTGCTTCAGCCTGTGTGCACAGAGGAACACAAGGGATGTCCTGGCCAAGCTCCTGCCCCAGAGAGCATGCAGACCAAGTTGGGTCCTTCATGCTCTGTAGGTTTGTGTGAATACAGCCCCGTGGAATAACAGCATGACCTGAGCCATGGGGACTGCCAGGACCCAGAGAGAGTGAGCCCAGAGCTCACACAACCTGCCTACACCCACGTTTCCCAAAACCACATTTTCTGCCCCTGCCAGTGCAGGTGACACAGGTCTTCTCCTACCCTAGAGCAAGCAGCAATTCGTGCCTCCCAGAGGAAGCAGTTTGTAGTGAGCAGAGTACAAGACACGCTAAGCAGGTAACATCTGAGCCCAGCGTGGGGCCCTCTGCTTCTGAAGCAATTCAACCCAGTGGCTTTCATCTGCAAACCCCTCCAGGTCCTCCTGGCTCTCTCAGAGTCTGATCTGCCCGATAGCTGAGATCAGTGCCTGCATCCTTGCAGTGAGCCACAATGCTGCTGCTGTTAACAACACAGGACAGCAACCCTGGGGCAGAAGGAGAGCACACAAAGGCTTGAGATCACTCTTCTCACCACAGATTGCCCGGCCTTTGCTCTCAGCTGAGCAGTCTGAGAGACTAAGCACCTTTCCAGGATCATCTGAACAATTTAATGGGGCTTTGACCTTCTGTCTCTGATGCAGCTGTTGCAGTGCCCCTGTGGACTGCATATTCCTGTTAATTAATTCCTGCAAGCATTTGGTATTTACTTCTTTAAATAGCTAAAATGCTATCAGGGGCTTGAAAATGCTCTGTCAAAGCTGTGGATGTGCTATCAGACTGTAGTTGGAAACACATTTACTTTTCACATCAGCTAAACCTCTACCTCAGGAATATTTAAGTGTTCTACCCATCCTTGGAGCACTTAAAGTGGGAACAAGACTCAAATAAGTCTGTGTATAATGGTCTTTTTTTCCCTGATAGGGCAGCAAAGACAGCAAAGCTCCATTTTTTTGGAGAGACACTGCATGGGTACACAGGATGCACTGAGCAGCCAGAATTCTGGATCCTAATTTCTGCTCAGCAGATGTTTGGCTGCTAATGAAGTAGTGGGCAGTCATTTTGCCAGTTAGTGCTTGTTTCCTCTGTATTTTAACACTATTAAATTAATATTTTTCTCCCTTTAAGGATACACTTTTCAGGGCAAAGACTCTTTTACTTTGCACCAGAGCTCAGTTCAACAAAGCACCAAATCCATTTGGGACCTTGTTGTGCTAATGTAACACAAACCAGCCAGATTAGAAACAAAAAGTACTGAGTTCTGAAAACACATGTTTTTCAGACTGCAGAGTTTAGGCAGACACTAGGAGTTAGGCTGTTGAATAGCATATTTAAAACTCAGATGGAAAACAGAAACTTCCCCAACCACAAGTTGTACAAGACAATACACATAACCCATTGAATGGAAAAATAGACTGTCTTTATCATATTAACAATGATTTATAAAAGCAGATGTTCCAGAACCAACCAAACATTTCATTTCACTTCTATTCATTTATACTCAGCTTCAATGATGGCTTGCTATATTCTTGATTGTTTTTTGCCCTCACACCCATTTCTGTTCCTGTTACCCCGTTAATCATTGGCAGTTTTAGGCCGGGTATCTCCCTGGTTAAATGGCTCTGGGGTAGCTTCCTAGACAAGGAGGTTTAAGGAAAAAAATCCATTCTGCAAATAGCATCACAGCAGTGCTACCTGTAAGCATCCCCAGAATTATTCTGCTGGTTATTTAATTAGCTCAGACAAAGGTTGCAGAGTGCACAGAAATCTATCAAGGGATCTGCAGTAATATTTGGAGATCATTTCTTTTACTGCTTCATCATTAATGTTTTACGTACTCTTGCAATTGATAGAAGCAATAAAACATTTCTGAAAAATACGGAAGAAACAAAAAACTAATATACATGAAATAAAATCTCATCTGAAATTCCACTAGCACTGCACCCATGGCATCATTTAACAGTTTGCTAGGTCTGGTGCACAGACTACATTTCACTGCATCATGACAAAGTACTTAGATCTAAATAGATTTCCCCTATTTATCCCTGGTGGAAAATCTAAATGGAACTTTTTGAGTGAGAATGAATATATCACTGTTTAGTTTACAGAACTTGTATCTTGCTTCTCAAAAGTTTCTCTGAGCATGAACCTGGACTGTTACATAAAATAAAGAAAAATATTTCAGTAAGATAGATCTCAATTAAAAAAACAGTTATGGTTGTAATTATATAAGGAATATATTATTATCTGTTGAAATATTTCAGCATTACCCACAATTCAAATGGCCTGAACAGAAATCCTGAGTATGGCAAAATACAAAAATTAACTGATAATTTCTTAACTCAAAGTTCAAGTCCTTCTGCAAGACCCTTCTGCAATCGTCATGGTCAAAGAAAAGAGGAAGAAGATGTATCATTTTAATGGCATATCTTCAGGTTTTTTTAGAAAACACCAAAGCACCCAGCACTGGGGTAGTTAAATGGCTCATTTCATTTTAAAATCATCTGTCCATGGACAAGGTTGATGCTGGATGAAGTGAATCTGATCAGTAGGATCTTTATTTCAACCCAGAAAAGCACATCCCAGAGAGAGCCCAGTGTAGTTCTTAGTTTCCAGGCTAAGTTCACAGCCATTAAAGGCCCATCAACCCTTCTATTTGAATTTGTTGTCATTAAAATCTTATAAATAGAGAACACAGCTTGGCCTTTTTAAGGAATCATATGTCTTGATTAATTTTATTTTTAAGAATATAGTTGAGGGATAGTACCTGCTAAGCTCAATGTCACCAAATGATCTGCTGCTAAGCCAGTTACCAAACTGTTGCCAGTAAGTGTGCATAGTTTAAAAATGTTTATATTCAATCAAATAATTAACATCACATACTGTAGCAACAATGCAAAAAATGACAGAATGGACAATTTTTGTTGTCCTGGGAATTCAAAGTATATTCTACAATCACAGCAGGAAAAGCAGGAAAATTTAAATAGTTTCTTTATGATAATTAAGTCAGATAATTGTATACATGTGAGCCTTGATGTCACATCAGCAGTGTCATGACTTTGCAATGTAGTAGGAACAGAATGAAACTCTTGTCAGGACTCTTTAAACACAACATATTTGACAATAATCAGTTAATGTTCAGCACCCATAATCAGCAGCCTCAGTAACATCCAAGACTTTTCTCATGCTTATCCCAAAACCACGTCCCAATGGCAGCCAGAATTCCTGTTCCCAGATATAAACCAAACAAAGCCAATATGTGCATGCAGAGGGAGCCCTTTACCCTGCCTCGGACATCAATGCTACTTTTCTTACATATTATGCCCTTTATTTTTCTTTTTTTTCTAAAGCAGAAGCCATCTGTTGAAGTCTGGACTCGATTCATCTAGAGTGTGAAAGATCATGTCAAGTGCAGGCAATGACTCACACCAGGAAGAAGGACACTTTGTGATTTCCCAACTATCTGATCAACTATGGTTTTAGGCAAATGACTGATGTTAGATATTGGATTATGTCTTTTTGAAAGTGTGCCATAACCAAGTGTAGCTAGAAACTGAGGACACAGTTGAGTAAGGACATATGGGAAAGTCTCTGTGCTCATTCTTTCTGGAAATATCATTGCAGAATAGCATGGAGAAGAAAGAAATGATGATTTTTTTTTTAAAGTGGAATCTCTTTGCATTTGGTAAAAAATGGTCCACAGCATCCAGAAATGGGCTTTAGAGGTACTTTTCATTTAATTTTAAAAGCTGCTTCAAGGGAAGAACATGAAGCCGAGCACAGCAGAGCAGAAAAAGCAGAATTAACTTTTTGGCTATAGCTGACACTGCTGCAGGAGAAGCCTGGTGATGGGGCCATGAGGAGGAGACCTGGGTTATTGGGTTACTTTCCTATGACATTACTCTTCTGTTGCTACAGCACACAAGACCTGTACTCAAGTTTGTGCACAGCCTTAGGCAACTCCTTGTGCTCCCCTGTGCCTTTACTGCCATCTATATCTTGAGAACGATAGCACTGCTTTGTCACAGAGATGTCACAAATCCTTTCAAGATAGACATGGATTTGTTTATTGGAGCAATAGGTTTGCTGCAAGTACCTGAGAGAGGTCTTCAGAGAAATTCAGTGCTCTGTGGACATTCTGCCACTGCAGTCACTTACAGTGACTTTAGGACAAAAAATGACTTAATGCCTTCGTCACTGTCAGAAAGAGAGAACACAGTGAAACCTTTTTCCTGCACTCATATTAGGGCTCTGTGGGAAAGAGAAAGCAGAGTCAAAAATAAAGCCATCCTGCTGCATAAGGGCTGTGACCTAAATTTCTTGCATTTTCTTTATAGAATAATTCAGAAAAGCTTGCCTAATGCAAAATGTTACAGTCACATCAAGGGACCCACAGGGTTTCTAGGACAGATGGGGCAGCACCACCACCCTGGACCTCAGTTCTTGTTGTGTCTTGATGAAATATTTTAAATTCACTCAATTCACAGTAAAATGCCTGAACTGGCTGAGAGAACTTGAGGCACTGCAATGGTAGAATTTCCTGTTATAAATTTGCAGTGAAGATAACTTAGCCTCCCCTAGTTTACAAGTCTTAATATCCATGTCCCAAAATAAAGCAAATACAAGAAACCAACTAAAAACCACTGGTATGGACAGGCAGCAGTAAGGAGTTCACAAGTAAATAAAATAATCTTTTCCCAGTGAATTTATGTGCTCATGCATCTGTGCTTTATTTATCTGTAACTCTTCACAATCAGGAGAAAGTATAGGCTTTGTCTCGTTGAAGGGACTGGTTTATCTCTGCTCCTGACCCTTTAATTTGTCATCTAGCCAGCTTCCCCTTGGTGAGAATGTATCTGGCACTCCAAGTCTGCAGTTAACTTAATAAGGAATGTAAGCACAGTTAGATAAATTAATTTCAAGGTCAAGCACACTGACAATGGAAAATGGATGCAAGTGGCAGGTAATAGAGGAAAATTCGTATGCATACTGATACACTGTTAAAGGCAAATGTTACTAGATAATTTAATCTCAAATGTAACTGATGTTTTCAGTTGCCCTTTTCCATTAAAAGAATTGTACCAGATGCAAAAATCAAAGATTATTCAAAGAATTAAGATATGAAAAGCATGTTAGATCACTAAACTCCAATTAGTTAAATTAAATTGTATACCATTATCTACCTGTAGTTTTATTGGTAGCTAGCATTAGCACTCAGCTTGAGCAATAATAAAATTAGAGAATAACACTTTAATTGAATTGCACTTAAAAGGATCATGCTGACAAATGTGATTGTATCTGGCTGTAATGCACACCTTTTCCAACGATCATTAAATCCAATGAAATGAAAGTCACAGGATGTTGACAGCTCTCTGAAATAATCTGTGAACCATGCTATATCTCGCAGTTCCTAATCAATTTAGAGAAGCCTCATTAAGGCTTTGCAGCTAAAGAACACTTAAAAATCAAAACAAATTACAACATGTTATGGATAACTAGATAATCATATCGATACAACAAGGATGTATTGTGTTGCAACAATTCATTTCCTTTGTAGGAAGAGTTTGCCATGGATGATTTAAGAATTGTTATTCCTAACTGCAATCAGCCAGCCCTAATGTCAAGTTTTTTCATCTTTACTCATAATAAATATTTCTTATGCTGTGTCTTCACTGTATTCTAGATCTAATACTGGACTCTATGATCCCGTGGCTGTTAATTATTTGTGTGTCCCTGTGCATATTTGTTTCTCTCCTGTGTTGTTTTTGCCTCTGTGGAGCATGCAGAAACAATGATGTGTGATTCTGGGAACAAATTAGACATTATCAGATACCCCTGTGAATATTTCTCGGCAGTTTTTGTTTCCCATGAGTAAGTACTTTGTTGCTGGATTATTTAACAGCCAATAACTCACCCTCGCTCTCTCCTACCTTCGGTGGCTGTTTCCTTTTTATATGGCAGCTAATACCAAATAGTGTACCTTGATGTAACACTTACACATAAGCAATTTGAGCTGGGTAATTTAGCAGATTAATGAGACCAGCCAACAGGCATTTAAAACTGAGACATATCTGTGGCACTCCTTCTTGATCTACTCAGTCAACGTGGGACTTGGCCAGTCACCTTTCCCAGTGGACTCATCTCAGTCACATGATAAATCATTCTTACTCAAATATTTCTTTTTAAAGATTCCCCCCTCAGCCTTAGTTGATAAAAGTCCCAGGCATCAGATGGAGTGCATGGAACCAGATACAAACTCCTTTCTTCCAACATGGACATTAGAGCTACTCTTGTGGTTGATTAATGTTCCTTAACTTCAAGCCTTTGAGGGATTGTTACAGTGTGACTTCTGCTCTCAACAAAGCATAAAAAGCAAAGCAGGGTTCCAGACAACATATGGATTTCCACATAGAGTTTAAAACAGTTTTTCATGTTTGCCCAAGGTATAGGAAGTGGCTATCACACACACAGTGTACTGCTCAGCAAAGGCAACAGCCAGTCCATAAACATTTGAGAGGGGGTTAGAGATTTAAACATAAAGACAGCAGAGCCAATAATTGACCAGAGGTTTAACACCAGTTAAAAATTAATATTATTGGCATCATGGGAGTGCCTAGAAACCAGTCACACCAAACCCTTTGGCAAACAGTGAAAAGCAGAAACAAAAGACAACCCAAACATCTCCTGACATTCTTCTCCAGGAGTGCAAGGAGGGTTTGGGCCATGAAAAAGCAAGCACCCTTAATCCTAAGGATCTGACCCAGCTCTGATCAACTCTCACTGCTGTCACCCTCTTCCACAGAGGGATGCACATTTTTCTCCCTGCAGTTTGCAGAGGATGAGCCCTTTCAATGTGTTAGCTCAGCAAATGAGGGTGTGAGTTCACCTGGGATACCCTTGAAAACAATTTTCTTGACCCCCCTTCCCCCTCTTGCTCCCAGGCTGTACCTGCTCTATTTTCACTGCCTGACCTCCTCCAGCATAACACACTACACATATAGTTCCATAATTTGGCAGATCCAGGGCTTCATCCTGCACTTAACTCTTACCTCTGACAGCCAGGATAAACTTCCCTACCTGAGTTAAAATCATGGCATGGAGACCAGAATGTTCTGGACATGCTCAACTGTGTGGCCAGTGCACAACAAGAAGCTGTGCCCTTCCGCCTGGGACTGTCAACTCTGCCCCTGCAGAAGGTGCTTTACAAGAGGGGCCATTGCTCATAGTGCATAGAATCACACTTAATTCTTACTTTTCCCAGGCCTAAGTGGCACTGGATGGTAGATGGATGCAGGGCTGGAAGCACACAACTTGACTATAGGTCTTACCAAAAAAAGAAACTCTGAAGGCAAAACCAGATTTTGGGAGGATAAACAGTTGTATGCCACTACCAGTAGGTCTCTGTCTCATTATTTCAGAAGTCTCCAAGCTCATCCTCCAATGAGGTCTTGAAGGGCTCATGTTGTGGAAATCAGTGTCCGTTTACAAACATAAGCACTCTAAAGAAATATAACCATGTACTGCAACCAGGGGTCAGTGGGACAAGAACAGCTACTTGAGATAGGGAGAAAAATGTGGAAAGCTCAGCAGGGTAAGGGAAGGAATCTGACTGCTGTGTCAAGCATCCTGCTCCGCTTCACTACATGGAGCACTCTTTACATAATCCAGCAATTAATTAGAAACAACACACATTTGTGGTTCCCCTTAAGGCAATGAAAAATAACTAATGTACATGTGCAATAACTTTCCTTTTAGCAAGAAATTTCACCAGGCTATTTCTGTTTTGAACCAAAACACAGTGTGCGCATCAGGTGGCAATAGCTCTGAGAGTGCTGAGTCCAGACCCAGTAACAAATGGGCTTTGAATACGTTTATGAACGGGAATCCTTTCAATATTTCAAGGCCTTTATTAGAGAGTGAATGGTGATGATGCCTGCCAGAAAACATATAAAGAAAAAAGGGTCTGGGCCCCTGGGCTTTTCTGTCATCCCAGCCTGTTATCAGCAGTGCTGTGCCATGCACACACCTCCCCAGCCCCTCTGCCCTGAGCCTGGTGACAGCAGCTCTGAGATTCCCACATCCAGGGGAACCCCACAAGGGTGGGCAGGGTGTGAGGGCTGTGTAATACCCCCCTCCAAAGGAGGGTCTACCAAAGGCATTTCTGTCCTTTCCCAGTGTGTGTCCCCCCAGAATTATCAGCCATTTAGCAGATGGCCCAGCAGCACGGCCCATGTGGAATTCAGCCCCTGCACAGTGTCTGTTCACACACACGAGTTTGGGGTACAGAAGGCTGAACCTGGTCCTTGACTGCTGGTCCTTGACTGCTCTGCAATGCCAGTTCTCAGCACAAAGTCTAAACATAAATCAACACTTAGGTAACCAGTGTGTCCAAACATAAATTTCCAAAAGCCTCAGATAATGATAACTAACAATTTGGCATTTATTTCTGCATTCTCACTGACTGCTTTTGTCAAAACCGTGCCCACAATCTGAAATCTCTTTCTGCAACCACGAAATCTAAGAAGTTTATTTTATAAATGGAGAGTCTATGACATTTTTACCTATTTTCAGAAATAAAAGTTTTAAGAAAGCCACCAAGTCTTCACAGATTTCCATGTGGATCACCCCAGCTGGCAATGCTGAGCAATCCTAGAGCTGCAATGTGAGCTAGGCCTTGGCTCCAGGCTTGCCTCTGGCTGTCCTGGTCCATTTATGTCTCAGAAAAGCCACATTAATATGGGCCATGTGTTTCATGAGATGGGCTCTGTGCTCTCCACACGCCACCATGGGGGACATAGACAGTGCTAGAGGTCATTTTAAGCTCAAATCCATTTGTAACACCCATAACTTAGCACAGAGCTGTTCTGACCTGTTTACAACTTTTCTCTGAGAAAAACCTTCCCTTACAAAGAGGTTAAAACGTATGTCTGAAATACAACCTTACACATTTTTCATTTTTCACAATTTACCTCTCTCTCTCAACCAATTTTCAACTTACTCCATCTCACACCCATTCTCAGCACCCAATTACCATCCTTCTGGAGTTATTTGCCTGGTTAAATGATGTTGGAATAATATTAACAAGATGTTTTTTGGATTTTCAGATTACAGTTCACATGTGAATCAAAACTGCATTAAGGGTTTGATCCTGCCACCTCTGAAATTAAACATGGTTCCATTCAGTGAAACCAAAGCAAAGTAGAAATGGAAGACGCAAAATAACAGGCATGTCCCTCTGATGGGCTGTGAGTGGTCAAGGCACCTGAGTGAATTGGGCCCATCAAAGAGTCAGAAAATGGGACACAAATGTCATAAACTATCTTGGGAAACCCTGCAGCAAGAAACTGCGTCTCCTGCACAGAGGTGTTGTGGACACAGAGAGCACTTCACCCTCCATTGAGCTCCAAGCTGGACTGACATCTGACACAGCAGAAGCTGCTGTAAAGCAGGTCATTTCAGAATTGCAGCAAACCTGAATAAAATTAATAGTTCTGGTTTGTGGCAGAGTCATTGAGAGAAAACCAAAGAGGAGAGGTGGAACAATAAAACCAGAACATTCAGGAAAAAAGCAAGTACACTTTTAAGTGATCTCAGCTGTAACAACTAACACACACCAGCTGTTACAAGGTGCAAACGGAAGGTCTTGGGCAGACCAACAACTTGACCAGCTCTATTCAGCTATGAACAAGCTGCACCTAAGCTGTGTGCCAGTAGATGGTGTGTTTATTTTAAACTAATAGTTACCTGAACACAATTGCAGCTTTCTTTATCACTGCTGCTTTGTTTAGAGCCCATATTGCTTCCTGAACGTGCTTCAGTTTTACCCTCTGAAGTTTCCCTCTCCTATTTCATCCCCTTGTGAAATGTCACTAAGAGGATCACTGTGGCCAATGTGATGGGAATGTTCAGATAGCTGAGTGTAATATGCTATTCCTATTTGCACTTCAAAGCATTGTGCTTGTGCAGTTAGATACAATCCCGTGCCATCTTTCAGAAGAAATGCCAGGATCTCTCCTCATATGCGGGCACAATAGCTCAGCTCCAGGTTGACCTCTCCTGCCTTATCCAGGTCGTTATTTATCTTAACAAATGTCCATGGCCCTAAGACCAAGTGAAAGCAGCAGGAAGCCAATGGATTGCAATGTCCTCTTGACATGCAGCACTGCTTCAGAGACAGCTTGGCTCAGGCTCCAGATCTTGTTTTCACAGAAGGTTTCAAGAATTTGTGAGACATCTTTTCATTTGCTTTTATCTTATGATAGCTTGTTCAGCCCCCTTCACAATTAGACTCTGACATTTTTATGGCTCAGAGTGGCTGCATTTTTTTTTCATTTTTTTTAAAGTAGGTCATGTGAAACAGGAATGTGTTGCATCAACACATCAAGAAGGCTTGGTGTGCCTCTGTTCAGGTGCTCAGCATTTGAGACCACTACTCTGAATGCTATCCAGCCATCACCCCCACTGGGTGCCCCTAGCTCACCCCACACTTCAGAGAGAGATGGAGGGAAAAGGATTCTTTCTCAGAATAATTGGCAGCTTAGAGGAAGAGGCTACAAAGATGAGCCAAGTATCAGGAATTCTAGATTTACTCATCCATGACTGCTGCTTGTCAAAACATGACACGTCTCCCACCTGACAGCCACAGTAGGTCCAAAACATTCCTCCTGACAGCCAAGGCACCAAAAGATGAGGCTACGGACAATATATTAATTTTCTTCTTCTCTAGAACAAAAGAACAGCCTACTTCTTTACATCAAGGAGCAGCATGACTGGTGCATATTATAAAACCCAGATTTGAAGCTGATTGGTGACCCATAAGAAGGTATGTGATTAATTCTGTAAGAAAGTTCATCAACCAATTCCTGAGAAGTACTAGCACAAAACTTGAAAGCTAAGGAACATGCTCCTGCAACACACATTCAGAACTTCAAAACACACATACCTGTTGGACTTAAAGGACCAACAACAAAACTATATGCCAAAGCACTGAACTACTTGACTCACAAACAATTAAAGCATTTTTGCTCCATACATTATATTTTGTAGGGTTAGTTTTCTCAGGCATTATATACAACAAAGTGAATATGCTCACAGGTATTGTATCAAGCTCTTAGATTTCTTTTCCTGTAAGTTTTGATCAGGCTAATTCTCCTGAACTTAAGGAGTTGTGAGCTATACCCACGAACTAAACTGGACTAAATCTCCCAAACTGGAGATTTTGATCCTGGAGACATTCTCTAGAGTAGCAGGGGATTTCATCTTGTAAAAAGTTGCACTGGATTGTGTATTTTTTGCTTTCCTAAATTCAGCATAGGGTAATTCCCTTCCTTAATATCTTGGATTAGAAGAAAAGATGGCTATGGATGACAAACCTCTCTTATTTCAGACCTACTTCTCCTCTACCCTTTCACAAAAGAATTACAATTTCACTCTTGTAAGGTTGGTGTCATTCAGCTTTTGACTCAGTTTGGCAAGCCCAATACCTAAGAGTCAATAAGTCAATTCATCTGTTGTGAATTTATAGCTAACTGATCACACTCTCAAATGGAACAGCACTCAAGATTTAGTACTAACAGCTTCACAAGTTCTCCTTTGCTTCTAAATGCACAAACCAATTTTTTCTAATATTGTGTCCAACAAAATTCTTACACTTGCAAGTTTCAGTCCCAGAAAGTCAGGACAGACTCTTTCACTCAATTTTCTCATCACATTCATAGCGTTAGGGATTCACTTTTACCTGAAACACATGAGGGCAATAATTCTGCTCCATGGACTAACAGTTCCAATGTAAGCATAGACATGAGATCACACTGCCAGGGCATTGTTTTTATCTTCCAGCTGGTTCCAGTCCCAAAGGCAGCAAGAATGGAAGGAGTTTGTTCACATCTGGCTACAAAAGATCTTATAAACACACCTGATGTGACTCAAGGTTAAAAGGGTATTGATCCTAGATCTGAGAGTTCTTTTCAAGTAGGTTTCTCATTCTGTTTACTCTCAAGCAACATTTTTTTAATCAGGTGTAGCAACAAGTAGAATAAAATAACCTCAGGATCTAGCCCTTTATGCCCAGTTAGCGCACTTTGGCTCTCAACTGCAATTATTTGCCTTTCCTAACTTGAGATACAAAATGTCCTGTCTGCCAAGAACAGCCCAGCACAGCTATGCCTGTCTTTGCTTGATGCAGACTGATTTTCCACTGTAGATTCATTATGTCATTGAATTCAGTCACGGGAATATTAACATTTTCACACATGTGGGAACTCATCTTGTGAATGCAAAGCTCATTTATTACAGTGATTTCTTCAGAGGCTGTATGCTCATTTTATAACAAGGCTTGCAAAAAAAGATTCTGAACCAGTGAAAGAGTGAAAGCATGCAAATTTACCTGAAATATGAAGTTTACAGCCAAGACTGTTTTTTGCTGGTAACTGGGGGGGGGGGGGGGAAGGAGGGGTGTCCCTTCCCCCTCTCTCCCTCCCCATTTTTTTTGGTGTCATGAATATGAATAATTTAAAATATAACGTTAAAAAGGAAGCTTAGGGACTTTGTGGCAGAGTGGCTTTTGATTGCTTACTCTGAACTCACTAGTGACTCTGTTAAGACTGAGCAATTTAAAGAGAAGGGCCATCTCCAAAGCTACATTGCAAGATGTATGAACACCTTTGAATGATTCTTGGACTATTGCACTGAAGCCTGAGAAAAGAACTGGCTACACTCTCCCTATCTAGCAGAATGAACATAATTTAGACATAAATGATAACTTAATGCCATGCATTTGTTGCAGCATCTGAATTAGAGCATGTTTTTATTTTGGAACATAACATTTGTATGCTTAGAATATGCAAACCCTTCATGTTATTGAAGTGCTCACCCAGTTAATGCTGTTAGCTCTAATTCTGAGCACTGAAACATACAAGGAGTTTTGGTCAGATATTCACAAATCCATACACCAAGAGGAAAATCAAAATAAATCAGCTGCAGTTCTGAACACATATTTGTAAATCCTATTCCTTGAAAAATCAACAGCTAATTATCTGGGTCAGCAGAAGAGGGAGCTACATTTTTATTAAGACGTTTAATAACACAGAAGTTCCTTTCACAGATGTCATAGCAATGGTTGTTATTGAAATAAATAATAATTAAAAAGAACTCTTGTTTCAGTGAATTAGGAAGAGATGAGCTCCCTGCCAGTTTAAAAGAGAAAGCCCAGTAAAATGCTACTATAGACTTTCCTGGAAAAGTGATGAATTTAAAGTTTCAAATAAAGCAAATGTTCCAATTTAAATAAATTGATCTCTCTTTTTTTGCCACATGAAAGGAGATATTAAAGTTATAATTCTCTTGAGTTTTATACCTATGCTGTCATTGATATGACTGTAAAGATGTTTGGCTTAATTCTACTCAATTTGGCTTAATTCTACGCAAAAACTCAAACCCTATGTATATTTGAATATACTCTTAATTAAGCTTATTTTAAACATTGTAATCTCAGCCTCATTTGCAAGAACAAAGCATCTAGTTATATCTTTTAAAGCACATTTTAAGGCTGTGGGGCCAAGTTTACTGCCCAAGTTGTGCTGTGTCTCTGAAGCAGACACACACACCTGAGTCTGGATTAGGAATGAAGTTGACCACCCAGGGATGGACTGCTCAAAACTGGTTACCGGTGCACTGTACCCGCATCCTGATGCTAATAAACACACAGAAGCATTGAGAGAGTGGCAGGAAAAAAATCACAGACAGCCTGTAGTAGGAGGTTCTTCAAGCTCCTGAAATCATACTAAAGGAAAAGATGATCTACAGTTTACCCTGCAAATATGTGTCAAGGACATGCAACAAAACAAAACTGCCAAAGGGTTAATTTAGCCCTAAAATCATGTGTCCATCACCTCTGCACGCAGTGAATGAAATTCAACTCCACCCAGACCAGGGATCTATGCACAAGGGTCATATTTTCCTGTAAACTCCAGCTGATGAGTGGACACATGTGCAGAGGCTCTGCAGTGAGCAAAACCATCTACCAGCCTGCAGCCCAGATCCACAGATTAGGGATAAATGATGTCCAGTCAGAATCTGACCTCTGCAGAAAAAGCATGATTTTATTATTTTCTCCATACAGTCATCCCCATGTGACCAGCACATTCTGCAGGGCTGGCAATGTGGTGAGCAGGCAGCACAAGTACAGGCACCCCCAGCTGCTGTGTGCAAACCACCCAGGCCCCACTCGCCTCTGCCAGATCCAGGCTTTTGGTGCAGCCCCTGGGATGCTTCCATCCCCACTGCCAAGGGGTTTTTATGCACAGACACCACAGTGCCCACAGGCACTCCAGCTCCAGGCTGCACTGGGGCATGCCCCAGGCTGTGGCCCAGATAAGAGCCCTTCTGCAAACAGCTGCAGCAGGGAGACAGGCAGAAACCAGCTGTATCAGTGGTAGCAGGGACTTTCCATTATCTGCAGTGTTCCAGCTCTGCTTTACCTCATGAAACAAAGCTGGTTATGTTGCTAACCCTCAGCATTGAAAAACCATAAAACAGGAGTCACACACATAAATCACATCTAAATGCCTCTGGGGGCTGAGCCTTTAAAGTTCCTTTTTCAGGCTCTTCTCCATAACCATAAGAACAAAAACTTCTCTTTCTACATGACAATTGAGATACTTTTCTCACCATTGGAATCCACAAGGTAGATTTTTAAGCAAATAGTGGGGATGAACTCTTGAAGGCTGATGACACTGTGCTGATTGTGCAGTGGTTTCTGGCAGTCTGTGGGAGAGACCAGGTGTGAAGCCCTGTGATGTCCTTTGGGGAGCAGACCTGGAGTCCCTTTTATGGTGGGATTTGTGTGCACCACCAAAAGTACAAGTCTGAATTTAGCATCTGCACTTGACATTCAGCACTAGCCCAGAGGGTCTAGTCTGGAGGTCAGCCAAGCTCTGACACAGATCCCTTTGTGAGGCATATCATAGTTATTTTGTCTATCCTACCTTCATCTTGTTCTCATGAGATTGAGAAAAACCCTCCCACTACTCTGATTTTAAAATGGCTCTGTAATGGAGCCTGTAATTTATCAAAGGGTCCAATTAAGAACTCCTCTTTGTTGTCCTGTAAAACCATCCCTTCAGAAAGTCAAGAAACATATCCCACAATGTGTGAGGCTCTAACACTTGTAAGCAAATGGTTGTCTTTTGGGTATGCATCTGGGTCATTACATAAACAAAGTACAAGCAACACAATGGGGCCAATGCCTTATTGTCTATGGGATACTTTTAGGTAAATATTTCAGCTGCAGATGGTAAATACAGCTTCAAAGCATAATGATATCTAACTGTGAAATAGCTGAGTCAGGTGCATTTACTAAAGTGGGCTGAGCCAAACACTAATTACAGTGCGGTTGCACAGGATTAGTGTTACATCTGACATATTTTAAAAGTAGGCATAAACCAGAGCCAAATTAATTTGATGAACTTCCATGAGCTTCATCCATAGGCATTTTATTGTGGCTAAAGAAGAAAGCTGCAAGAGATGCATACCTTCTAATACATTCTGTTTCTCATTTCTGAGAATCAGCACCAACTTTTCCTGGAGCTCTGACTAAGTGGCTGAAAAGTTTAGTCACTCACAGGTGTTTTGCTGCCATCTGTCAACAGCTGATTATTGCAAACCTGTTTACTCAGACTAGTGCTGTGAAAGAGAACTCACTATCTTTGCTCAATCTCTTTATACAGCTCCTGAGCATCTTCCCCCAGAACCAAACTGCCCCAGGGCTTTGGGAAATTGCAATCCACATCCCCAGATGAGCTTCACAGCTGGCCCCAGCCTCTATGAAGTTCCCAAACTTCAATTCTGGCTCAGAGTCCTGAATTTGGAGATTTAATTATAGCACTGTCATTCAGAGGGAAGTCTTCACAGGCTGGGTATTGCCATTACTTGCCAGATGCATCCACACCCAGGTACAGATTACATACATTACTGACCTCAGCTGAACCATGAGAACAATAAGGCTGGCCCTGGTCAGGAATCTTCTGACAAAACCTGGTTTCACTAGCAGAGGCAGATGAGAATCTAACGTGTTCCACAGACATTTGCTGCATGCAGAGCTCCAAACAATCCCCAGCAGGCTCAGGCTGCTCCAGCCAGCCCAGCAGGGCTCTCACTGCCCACCCCAGCAACTCTCAGGGAATGACCAAGGCACCCAAGGTCCAACAGCCTGCAGACAAAGCTGGGGCAGGCCCAAGATGTAAGCTAATTTCTGTCTGAATTGGATGAGACCTCAGCTCATGCCAAGGAGCTTTTGGAGGACACAGGAATAGGGCAGAGCCATAGGGTTTGCAGCAGAGTGTAGGTCTCTGCATGGCCTCCTGCTGCCATGGGTGGAGTTGGACACTGAATGTTTTAATTTACAATTGTTGATACAGAACACTTGCAAACCTTCCCTAGCAGATTGCTAACCTGGCCATAAAAATGCGACCTGCTGTGTCTGACCATCAGCACTGGATTATTCTAATCTGGGTAGGATTTTATTAAACATATAAATTTCTTTTCACAAATATTTATCAATATAAATTGCTGTAAAGGAGCACCTCTAACTATTAATAGCATCTTTTTATCTACAACCTTCAAAGAGGGCATTCAGCCTTTCCTCTTAAGTAGAGGCACCAGAGCCTTTCTTTCAATCTGATTATGTCTCTTTAGGTAGAGAAATTCTAATCTTGCTCAAGGATTTTGCAGAGTGAAAGGGCTGATATGCTGGCCTTCAGTTCTGGCAGAAGATATAAATGCTAAATCTAGAAGTTTACAGGCTTTTGGTCTCTCTGCCTCCCTGAATCACTTTCCTCATCAACAGCATTAGAGTAAGTTAGCCATGAATGAACAAAAAGCAGAAAAATACTTGACATCAAATCATCCCAGTGTTAGAAACCAAGGTTCAGCATCACTGCACCTTCCCATACAGCACTATCCCATTAGGAATACTTTCATTTGATTAGACTGATCCATTGGCTCCCAGTCCATATTACTTAACCCTCAAACCATTATGCCCTATTGAAAATAATTGGTAATGACAGTTTCAGGTTTAATATTTAATACAGTGGTTAAATGGAGTCGTACTGTTTGTGGTTATATTTTCCATTGACTAATAAGCAAGTTAGAGAGCAAAACACATTTTTCTTGAGCTGCTACATTAGCATTAAGCTAAACACCACGTTACTCATAAGAGCCTTAAACATTTTCAGAGAAATAGCTCCCAAAGCCAAGTCAAATATTGCATTGATTTGTGGTTCACTTGTTTTCCTTCTTATTACTGGAGGACAGTCTTTTCAGGGGCTTTAAGGACTGCTGCAAGGTGGATGGATGCACTGAAAGTCATTTCTTTGCACGCCAGGCCAACTCTCAAACAGTGCCTTAGGCACGGGCTCCTCCTGCCTGAGCAGCTGCAGGGCAGGGAGCAGAGTCCTCCGAGTGCCCCTGCCCATCCCACAGCAGCTGCTCTGCCCCCAGCCCCTCTGGGGGCTCTGCTCTGTGCCACTGACCTGGCCTGGCTTAGAACAACCCTCAAGGAAAACGAGATGGGACCTTCCTCACCCAACCAACGCCACTATCTCAAAGAACCCTTCTGCACTTTACTCCCTTTCTGCACAAGAAAGGAGGAAGGTTCTGGAAGAGCAGTACTTGAGCAGCTGTGAGATATCTAAAAGTAATGACAAACATATGGAAGTTTGTCCTGCAAGGGCTCACCCACCTGTACAAATTTTGGGTCAGGTTACCTGGTGTCTCGCCAATAGCTTCAAAAGAGCTTTATTTATTTACTCTAGCCAAGAATCTGGCGCTCTATTTTTTAATCTGCCCACATCTTTCACCTCCTCCTGTAGTGCTTGTTCTCCCAGGGCTTTTTTTTTTGCCATTAACATTCCCAGTGTTGGATGATTATTACATTAACAGGGATTCCAGCTGAGGGTGGGGTTCACTCCCAGCAAATTAGTCAGTGTGGATCTCCACTCCTCCATGGCTTGGTTCCCACCAGTATCTGAGCAGCCTTGTACATATGGCAACTGCTGCTGTGATTTACTGGAAAGAGACCCCTTATGTGTCATTCATAAGCTGAGTGGATGAGACAGCAATGACACCCAAATACCTGAATTACAGAAAGAAAACAAACATTCCCTAACCTGGTTCTATATTTTACCAGTGCCAGATGCTGCTTCTGCAAACCTTTCCTGCTTACTCCTATGAGCTGAACTTTTGTGCACTACCTTGAGTGCAGGAGACCCAAAAGACTCAATACAATCAGAAGGACATTCCCAGAACTAGATCCTTCAAAGAGTTGAGTATCTTCCCAGATGTGCTAGATGCCCATCTCTACGATTTTATTTGGGACATATAAAGCACTCAGCCTTGGACTCTGAATTCTTAGAAAAGGATTTGCCAGCACCAAAAAATTAGTATTGGAATTTGATCTTAAAAATTCTTCACCACACTGAGACAGAGATGATTTGAAAAGGCCCATAGCATCATGGTCTGGGGAGGCCCATGGATCCTTTCAGAGTTGAGGCCCCTAATTCCATAGCTGATAATTGAACTGAAGCCCAGACATATGGAGACATAACTCACACTGCTTACAGTGTGGAATCATTCCTCATCCAACCTCTACTATAACAGTACATTCAAACGAACTTCCTGAACTAGATGGTCAAGCCGGGTTAGCTTCACAGATTCTAAGGTGGGAGAGAAAGTGATTTACTGTCATTGAAGCTTCTGAGGTCACACATTATGATAGAAAGATAATTTACCAAAAAGGGAAATAAGATTACTGGGTGGACTCAATGCTTAAAATGGATTTAGCATTGGTTTTGAACTTATTTAGATGCATGACGGAGAAACACAGCTTTGTTTCCATTTATAAATGTCCAAAATGACAACCTGAATTTAGACAAGTGCCTGACTTGACCAGTGCCAGGCTGACCTAATTGGTAACAGAAGGACCATATTCTTAGCTGAAATGTACAGACAGCATGGGCAGCTGTCAGGCAACCTGCCCCAACAGACTGTAGCACTGGGTGGACAAAGCCAAGATGGAGAAATGCCTTATTGAGTCCCTCTGGTGCTCATTCAGGACATGATTCTCCCATATATACCTGTGTGTAACCAGTAATGTCCACAGACTCACATTAGGGTAGTTTTTGGATTTATTTTTCCCTCACATCAAAAAATGAATAGCCCTACCTAGACTTCTCAAGAAAATAAGAGACTATAGTTTGAGAATATTCCTGCAGTAGTAAAAAGACTAATTGCAGACTGATAAAGTTCCCAAAAGATTTCTTCTAAATTTCTTCTAGTTGGACATACATGTGGTGTAATTCAATAGCAGGGCTTGAAAGGAAAAAGTCAGTGTGAGAGGCCCCCAGTATTTCTCCTTGAGAAGTGCTCAGAGAGCAGCTGCAGTTGCTTCCCTGAATTTTGCCAGAAATGGAGGATTTTGTCAACTTGCCCCAGGGTGTGTGACTCCCAAGGAAGCCAAGTGAGGCATGAGGGGTGAAGGCTGCACTCCCTGGACAAGCTGCATGGGGTCAGTGCCTTGGGTGGCACGTCCTCTTCCCACTGCTCCCTGTTTGCTATCAGCACCTGATAACACAAGGGCTTCTGTGGCACCAAGCACAGCAGCGGGGGTGACCAGCTCCTCCTCAGGAGGCCCAGTTTCCCCAGGCTTGCTGGAGAGCTTCTCAAAGCTGTATGCAGTTAGTGACTTGCTTCTTAAGAATTCTCCCACCACAAAGCCATGTAAAATAGAGTCAGCCAAGAACTGAAATCATTACTAAGTATAAATTATTTTATCTTTAATTTTTACCTATTCACAGAGGGGAAATGCACCTTGTGCCCCATACAAATCCAATTTAAGCTCTGAGAATAAGGTCTAAGTAGGACTTAAGTAGTATAGAGGCCGTTAGGCTGACCCTCTACACTGGGGTTAATTTCATCCAAAAGCTTTTCCAAGAGATAAGGAAACAATCTTTCATGTACAAAGTGCTTGAGGAAACCAAGAAACAGTAAAAGAATCTGCCTGCTTTGAAAGCTTTGTATCTCACCTCAACACTCAATAGAGAGATGTGTTGTGTTGATGTACTGTAGATTATACCTTACCCAAACCGTGAAGTTAAAAGAAAACAGGATCCCTTGACACTGTCTTAGACAACCCATAATACAGCACTATCATTAAATGAAGTTTGCAAAAGGCTTCTATTTACATGTCTGCAGAAAATAGACTGGGGCACAGGATGCTGACTGCAGTGTAAATGTTAACTGAGGGACAGCACGGCTCTGGCTGCGCCGCGGAAAACCGAGGGCAAACAGGAGGAGGAGACAAGGGGGCCCAAAGCAGCCCTGCATCCCAACAGCAGGCTGGCTTCCCAAGGAAAACAACTCCACCAAGCTACAGCAATGGAGGGCAAGGGCAGGTTTAAAGGGAAGTATCTGGCAATTTAAAAGTGAAAAAGTAGCTCAATGCTGAAAGAACAAAAGACAGGACTAGACATAAATCAGGCTCTTTGCTGCTGGCCTCCAGAAGAAATGTCCAGAATTGGTGGTCAGAAGTTAAAAGAGATGGCAAGGCACATCTATACCTTGAGAATGAAATGTTTCCATGGCAAAATCTCACTGTTGTAAACACCTGGGCCAAATATACATGTGGAAAAGTCTATGGTGTTCATGTTGGAAAGGTGAGGCTTCTCTATGGGCAAGTGAATCCACATCTGTTTTGCTTCTGGAGATGTTTGGAATTGGCAAAGAAGAAGGAAATCCCAGTTCTAAACAGATGTATGGATAAGAAGGAAAAAAAACCTTTCAGCAGGAAATAGATGAATTCAGGTATATATTAATTGCTTTTAATTTCAATAACAAAAAATGCAAAAGAAGAAAATATCTGAGAAAAGTATTGGTGAGCAGAATATCCAGCAAGGATCAAGACACAGAATATGACCAACAAGGATCAAGCTTAGATTATTTACAGACCAAAGTTATTTTGGGCAGTGCTGTGTCCTTATTTTCTCTTCCTTCCAAAAACATTTCCAACAAGGCTGTGCATAAGGACTCCTGTCGAGGTGAATGCTATTTGGGACTTCACTGTTTGTAACCAACTGCTTTTACCCACACACTCAAATAACCCTAAAATGACCTCTATTCATGACTAATCTAGGGCTGAATTGAAAGGACTGCCCTTGAGAGAAAGCTCTGCATTTCACAGCAACAAGCAGTGCCAGTCTGTGCTTCCCCCAGTTAGAAAGGCTGGGCCACTCACAGCCCCTGTAGCTCTTGCCTCCATGCACTGCATGGAACTTTGTAATACCCAGGTTTGTCCTAAACACAAGATCCATCATAATTTGACCCATTTTCAAGTTAAGACATCACTGTGAGAGGTGAAATTCAATGTTCTATTCTATTATTTAGCTATTAAGACACAGCCCTGCACAGATCTGCTGTGAACAGCTTCCCTCAGAGGAGCACTTCCCTGCCAGGCCTTTGCATCCTAGATGTGCTGTGTCACACATGCTCCAGTATCATGGGTAGCCACACATTGTCATTAACCACCCTTTAGCAGGTAATAGGGTGAAACATGTCAGTGAACCATAAACCCAGACTGATTTAGAAGATAAATTGTAATGGCCCAGAAGTAGCTGTTACAGCCTTTCCTGTCAATACTTCACCTTTAAAAAAATTCCCTAAATGCTTACTAATACTACCAGATGTAATGGCTGTCAATAACATTTACTTTAAATAGTCCCCAAACACATTACATAACCTGCATTTAAAAAGTCCATCTCGCCAATATTTGAAGGAAGTGCAGCAAGCTACCCTGTCACCTCTGCTGAGCTCCTGGGAGCAATGCTGCTCTGCCTTTCCACATTAACCCTTCACTGCCTGACCCACCTCCTCCTGAAAGTTCAGTAAGGATGAGAGAGGCAGAAGTCTGGGTGTAGCTGCAAGATGTGTCAGGTTCAGTGGCAGAGCTGGTGTCTGTTCCTGCTCCCACCTCTTCAGACGAGGGCAATTATCAAGCAGCGCCATTTTGATGATGAAGGCTGCAGTGTGGGCACATTGATGGCAATGAGTCAGGAAACTGGGGTGGGAATGGATGGGAAGGAGCAGCCCAGTCAGCTAGGGACCCCTCATGGCAGTTTCTTGGGCCAGTAATTGCTGTCATTGCTAAGGACAGCAGCAAACCTGCATGGAGACTCTGCCCTTCCTTTGTCCTATCCCTCAAACCATGGTTTTGTGTTTTAAATACCAGCACAGCAGTGCTACCACACAGAAGCTGTAAGTTGGCAGCTGGGGGATCTGAGCATGGATGCAACCCTGTGTGCACTACCACTGCTGAAGGCTGCTTTTGGTTAGGAGGGCAAATGAGTGGCACATCTGTGATTACACAAAATAGGGATCAGGATGATTACTGGATTGCTTCAAGAGGGAGGCAGGAGGAATCATTTGTCACATCACAAGCATTAACTGTCAGTGTTAATTACAGGTATTTATGTCTGCCACTTCTGGGATTAGCCAAGTAAGCACAGTGTGATGAAGAAGGGCATTGCTGAGGGAAGTGGAATCATGTTCCTTGGGGCAACAGCAGAGCCATAGGATAATCACAAGTCTCTTCCAGGTCTCATTCACCTCCTGTTCCTCTCTGGCAAAGCAACACTTCACAGTTCTGTATGTCAACAGCACTGAGCAGAAAATAACTTGGCTGAGACATCTGCAATTTTTAGATTTCACTCAATGCTCCACAGTTTCCAAAGAATGGGATGATATTAGATCTTTCAAAAAAGTGGCCTATGTATAAATATTCTACATTCAAAAGAAGTCATATGTGTAATCCTTCTGTTGGGAGCCAAGACCTAGACTTCTGCAGTGTTTAAGGGCCTGAGACCAACATAGTCATATAAAGAGTAAAGTCTTCTAAGTTTTCAGTGCAGGTGTTTCAAACTCATCCAGACATGGTTCCAGGTGTGGGAGGGCACAGCAGCAATAAAATCACACTCATGCCCAGATTTGCCAGCATACAAACCAGAGACAATTGTGACAGAAGCATCACCCTTTACCAGGGCCATTTCTAAAGGAATCAATAATCTAACTAATTCAGAAATCAGCATTTCCAAAACCTAGCAAGGAGCAGTGGCAATGGGACAAGTTAAAGAAGGAGGTGGACATGATTTGTTGTGTGCCAGAAGCAGGAGATACCAAAGTATTTTGAGGAAAGGTGGGGAGAGAGTGGTTGGGGCAGAGGACAGGATCTGCACTCCAGGGATGGGCACTCCTGGATGCCAGGTGCTGGTGCCTGGCCTGAGCACCCTCTGGGCTCTGGGACACTCCTCAGCCCCAATCCAGGGGAAGAGTGAGTTACTAACCCCCACACAGATAACTGCACTAGAGGTGAAGGTGTGCACAGCTAACTGTATTCACACACATTTACAGACCAAGCCTTATATGTACTCCTTCTCTCCAGACTAAGTCAACTAAAAAAGACTCTTAAGGTTGTTCTGAGCCCTACACATGTCCACTTGTGATGACAAAATGATAGATGGAGGCTCTGAGGGTGCAACTGCACTTGTGGCATTGTCTCTAGGTCACTGAAATGTTCAGAAATGGCTGTACAGTTCTTGTAAAAAAGAAGATCAGAGAAAGAACAACACTAAGAACTGTCATACCCAAAAACCAATTCAACAATAAAGGTTTTTTTATGCCACAAATCAATGATATATTTTTCTATTTCATCTTCCTAACATCCTTTAGGTGAGAGCAGGGGATGCACATTGTCCCATCTCTGTAGTAAATGCCCCAAACCAGTTCTACAATAAAGACCAAGAATACTGCGTTACTATCACAAGACTGTTATTGTTTTGGAAGATCTTTTCAACTCATGTTTTTGAAATAGGAATATTTCAAATTGCATTTTAAGGGATTCAAGTCTTCCTGGCAAAGCACAGTTTGTAGGCAGAGGTGCTGCCTTTCATTACCCTGATGCAATCTAAAAGGCTTTAGGGCAAACAGGGATCTTGGTGAAATGGCAGAAGAATCTTCCATGGATGAGAACAGTACAAGACTGCTAATTTGCCCTGCATCTGCAGGAATATGAACAAACTACCCCTCTCCTGGTGTAGGCAGTGGTAGCTGTTTACACTGGAAGAGGTGTAGTTTGAAGTATGCCTGCTAGCATCCTTCTGCAAGAGCATTAGTTAGAAATGCTCACTGATTGTAAGCTTGCAGTATGACAAAGGCACTAAGAAAGATCAGATGACAATTCCTCCCTAATCTAGATCTGAACATTCTCTGCTACTTTAATGAGCTAATTAATCATATCCTGAGACTTCTATTTGTTCTTATAAATCTTGAAAATGATGAATATAGTGTGAATCAGTCATTTGCAAATTTATTGCCTGAACTAGCACTTCAGTGCCTTCTAGTACCAAGGCACTGCTGGAAATAAAGATGCACTTCTGAAAGAGTTAAATAAAGCAGGGTCAATTATCACTGGAATGCTAACCAGAACTCTCTAGGGCAAGATAAATCAGTAGTAAATACCATCTTACTAGGAAAGTGTGTGTCATTTTCAGTTCAGTGTACTGGACAGCACATTGCCCTGTTAAAGTAAGTAAGAATTGTAATAATATCTTGGCATGTAGTAGAAATAGCAGTAGGTGAAGTTTCCTCCATGAAGCCAAGAAGTGATGCAATGGCAGCTTGTATGGCTATAATTGTATATTTTGCTAGAATCAAAAATAAAGGTTTAATGTATTATTAAATTCTTTGCTTGGAGGCAGGCATCCACACACCTGCAATTATTTTAATTGCATGTTCCAGATTTTTTGTTTTTCAGAATTTTATGACAGAAGCTGAAGTTAAAATTAATACCTCTCAATATACTTTCCTGAGTCTCAGTAATAAGTTCGTCTCTTTGAGTAATGGAGTGGTTTATTCAGTGTGTAATATTTTTAGTTTTATGGAAAGGTTTTGGAAAACATTGTGCCAAACAAAATACACGTGGTAACCAGTATTCAAACTACCATAAATTAGTCTGGAAAGCAGAGAAGAGCAAGTTTGGAAGCTGAAGACGTCACTACAGTCCAGGAAGAGGTGACAGTGGATTCACACATTGCAGCTTCTGGAGTCCTTCTGGAACTGTGTCTCTAAAGACGGGGAAGAAGCAGTGGCTGAAGTGCAAGTAGGGGGTTGGCTCTGTGCCCTTGGTCCTGCTCATGGCAGGGCAATATCAGGTTTGCAGCACGTTCCTGCTCTGCACTAGGGTTTCATATGCACTCTAAGGATGTAGCTTATCTCACAACGGAGTGACCAAGGGAGGGACAAAATCCTTCTCTCAGCACACAGTGCTCTCTGTGCTTAGCATGGAGCATCTGACACTCCACACATCCCACCTGAACTCCTGGGAATGTCTGGTGAAGCTTTTTACTACCACTTAGCCTCTGTTCCTGGTTCGGCTGCTGAATTCAATGATCTGCAGAGTACCAGGCTGCTTTCCCTTCCCAAAATCTCCTGCTGGATCCCTCAGACTGACATTTTCCCAGACCTCACCAACAGATATCTTTCATCTCCTCTGCATCAGCAGATCACAAGGACTATCAGGTCCTGCTTAATTTCACTGACACCAGTGCTATTTCTCCTGATTTATAGCAAACTAAGTGCAATGGGAATTGGGGCTGAGCTCTGGGGGGGTCACACACATTGCCATTTGCCACCCCTTCCCACTGGGGCAGGAGGCTGGATAGCAAGTCCTCATATTCTCATGGCAAGGGCAACTCCTCTTAGGAAAAATATTCATATATACCCAAATCCTGACTTTCATTAAGCTTAATGCATTTGCAGACAATTGCATTTGATAGAAAGCCTTTCCCAGGTAGTATTTAAGCTCATCAAGAACACTAATCAATGGCTGGTAGTTAAATGCATTCTTAACTTTTTATGTGCATTGTCCTTGTGCCATGTGATGTGATGTCTTTATAACAAGATCATTAGGGAGAATCACAAAGATTAATAAAAATACAAGGAGAATTGGACGCAAGGGGTTCCATTAAATAGAGCAGGATTACAGACAAATGAGGCTCTGTGGTATTCTGAGTTGTAAGATTTTAAGTGGGTTTTTGCTATGCTGTATTGTTTGTTGGGCTTTTTCTTAGTTCTTCCTTTTACAGCTGTGCTGAGCTCATGCAAAATAGGCTGGGCCCAGGGCAAACCTAGACTTTGGAGGAGAAAAAAGCTCATGTTCCCAAACTATTGTGTTTCTATCCTCCCTCCTGGAAAGAATACGAAACCAGGACTTAAAATAAAAGGCAGAAGTTCTAAACAACCCCTTTGACTGCTTTTATCCAAAGACAGAGTTTTGAGCTGAAAAATTCCATTGATCTATCAATATGTTGCTTAGAGAAGAGTGAGAGAGGAGACTGAATTTATTTCAGGAAGATAAACTCTATTTAAAAATCAAGTAGTCAGCTCTGGGCTGAGCTCCACACACTGGCTCTGCCCATTACAGGATGTAAAAGCTCAGCAACAAGCAGCTTTACCCCAGACACCCTTCCAGCATGAGGAGCAGCAATTCCAGGTGGATGGACCCTTTCTGGGGCAAGTCACCACATCTCCCTGTGCCTCAGGTTCCCAGTGTGAAATAAGGAATCATCTTCTCTCCTTTTGTCTTTATTCAAAATGCTACAACTGTTATGTCTCTTGCCACATGTTACACCCAGTATAAACACAATGAGGCCAGAACTAGTTCTGGAGCCTGTAAATATCAGGGAAACACCACACTAATAACTTATTCACAAGCAATAAGGACAGTCTAGCAATCTAGGAGTGACTTGTGCCTTGGTTTGGGGTGAAGATTTAAGAATTAACTCTTTCAGCATTTTAATAAACTTGATGGGTTTATTTTTCTCTATTTTCCACAGAAAATCCTCTACACTATTTCCTTGTTTTAGTGAAGCCTTAGCTAGTCTGTGCTAGCTCTGCTGACCTGGGAACAAGCTTCAGCAGTCTTTAAGGCACCCAATATTAACATGAAAGTCTGTAATCACATTTTCCCAGCTGTTAGAGCCCACAGTGTCACTGGGAGTTTGCATGGCTAAACCAGAATTTGCTGTATAATCCACCTGCCGTGCTGTTCATGCATGGTAATTATGTATAACAAAATCCATAAGAAAGGAAGCAGCTACATATAGTCTGCTTTAAAGTGTGAAGGGAAGGACTTATTTTTACTATCCAAAGAAACCAGCTAAAAGGAAAATTTTTCCATTTTTTTTTCATGATTAGCAACCAGTAAACCATCAGTGACCCCAAATTTCACAAGGCACTGAGTACCCTTCCTATCTCAGATGGTCAACTATTAACCTCTTCCAGCCAGCAGATACAAAGTTCTGAGTTACAGCTGTTGTCTTTAAAAAGTAAATCTTCAACTGATTTCATAAGACAACTTACAGCCCCACATGCTGGGAAGAACATGGAATAGAGATGCCAGAGCACAGAATGACCTCATTTTCCTACTGCCAGCATCCTGCCACTACTGCTCACCACTCCTGTGTAATCTGTGGCCCACAGATCTTATTTCCATGCAGAGAGTGATCTATGACCAGCTTTCCAATTTGACATAGCTTATGAAATACTTCTTCATGGAAAATTTAGACAAAACAAAACTGTCACTGTTATATTTCCTACCATCTTACCTCTGCCTTTTTAGTATCTCATGGAAGTTGTAATTTGCGTGCCTAATTTAATTCTGTGGTCAGCATCTCTTAAAATGTATTGCTTTTGAGACATTGAAAGCCATGCAAAAACGTCTTGTCATAGTAGAGGCAACCTGAGCACAGCCCCAAAATGCAGCAGACATTCTTATGTATGTAAGAATTAAGCAAAGCAGAATTTCCACTAGGCCCTGAGAGTAGGCCTAAAAAGCAAAAATAGACTTGGGAGGAAAATTGAGTTTCTGGGGCAAGGTTTTTTGTTCGTAGCCTCAAAAACCCCTAAAAAACCCAAACAAAAAAAGCCCAAAAAACCACCCTTAAAATCCCACCCAAAACTCAATTCAGGTTTATGAGGCAAACAGTTACAAGTATTTTTTATATCACTACCTAGTTGTGATAAATCACAATTCAATTGAATATCAGAAAAAATAATTTAGGCAGCAAAGTTGGGAGCAGCTCTGCTACAAACAGCCTATGACTAAATATGGTGCTCACACATGGAAATTCAGAGTTCTTAGGACCTGCTTTACTTTTAGGCCCCATAAGGACTAACTCAATATCTCAGTTGCATTTACTTCCCTGTTTCCAAGCCGTGCTTTGCTCCCCAAAGCCCCAACTCCCCACCTAAACACTCCTGTCTTTGGAGCAGAAAGGGGCAGGGAAAAGAAGCAGCCTTCAGCAGAGAAATGGAGCATTCAGCAGGCGACAGCCTGGTGCTTGTGCTTTTGAGGCTGCTTCTGGGACTCTGGCATTGCCCAACAGGAATATTTCTGCTTTGTTTAACACAGTGAAAAAACATCAGTCGACACTGTAATGTTAAGAGTGGTGGATGCAAGTACGACCGATAAACAAACACGTCTTTGTTTTAATAGTGGGGAGTGACTTATCATAGTTAATTATAGGAATTTACAGCTATTTATGTGAACTCAAGAAAGCAGAAAACATTCATTTGTTGGTAGTGTAACTGCTGGGTGGAGGCAGCCCAGATGCATGGAGATGAATGCTAGACTGTATCTTGTTTGCCTTGTTATGCACAACTTTACTATGTAAATTTGAACTTCAGTGAGTAGCTACTTGGCACATTAGAATGCATAATTACAGACACACAAAAAAACCCATGGAAAGTGACATTTAAAACATTGTTTCTTTGTCACATATCAGTTAAATATAGAAAAAAACCCCATATTTACTTTAATCTGCAGTAGACACTTGGTCTCGCACCTGCTGCTCACATGCAAAATATGTCATTATCACTCAGTGTCCATCCTCTTACACAGAGAAAACAAAGTCACTTTGGTTCAGTTTTGTCTCACTTCAAGCCTCAGAGGAGCTGCACTTACAGTGGAATGTTAAGCAGAAAACAACACCAAAATAGCACGACAGCAACCGCAGTTCATTTGTGGGGGGGAAAAAAAGGCTGCTCTTGTGCACATTCAATAATTATCTCAAAACAATTATGATATGATGGAATGAACTCCAGAATCAACATTTCCCCCACTTTTCAAAGACAGAGCAGTGCTACTGATACACCACTGTCAGCATTAGCAGCCACACCACTTCTGCAGAAAGGGCTTGGCCAGCAGCACGGAGCTGGCAGGGCCAAGGACCGTGTGCTCCCCACACACTGCTGCCAGATAAGGAACAGCATGTCCCACGTATTTCTTCTGGATGGGAATCATTGTGAACAATTATCTAAAACACATAAACCACCAGTTTCCAAGGAACACTAGATCTTCTGCTAGGGAGAACCTAAAAGCATTCCTGGCTCTGTAAGGACAAGTTTCAGCGAGCAATCGCCTACATCTAAAACCCTTCGATATATAAATAATTGAACTGCAGTACTGAAGTGGCTACCTGCACCATATCCTGTCAATGCATTTATCTAGACCTCCTGGAAGAAGTGAAATTTATTATTTTGCAGAGGGAAGACTAAAGCAGAGAGACATTAAGGACAGAGTGGATTGTTTGAAGCAGCACAAGAGCAGACTCCCCGAGCTGACACTGACCTAACCTCATCCTCTGTGGCAATGTGCAGCTGTGACAGCTCGTGCTCACAGACATGAGTCTGGCTGGGTTCAAGTTGGACTCTTTATGAAATCAGACTCTCAGCAGGGTTTGACTACATGCTGAGGAGCAGTGCAAGAGACAGCTCCATCCCCACTGTGGGCACAGACATGCCCCCTGTGACTTGCCCAGGATTACACCCAGGGAAGCTGTGCAAGGAAAAGACGTGAACCAGAATTTTCAGGGAAGCATTGGATCACCTTTCTTCCCACAAAAACAGCATTCATATTTTACTAGATCTTGCTCATTTTCCTTTCTTATAAGTAAAACCAAGGAGTGCAGGGACTCAGGGTGTTGCGACCTCGATGCTGCAATCCAATATAATTTTGATTAAAAAATTCAAATAACTCTCATCCCAAGCTCATGTTTCTCCCAGCAAATAACTAACTCATCTCGATATCTCATTTACTTCTCTGCTTCCAAACCATGCCTTGCTCACCAGTACCTGCAGTTACTACTCAACTGCCTAAGAACAAGTTTTACATGTAATTCCCACAGAACATGGGACATGTCTATAAATCCCTCAAACTCTTTACACAAGATGCAGCCATCTCTGGAGTGGAAGAGGCAAACTGTGCAATTGCTGCAAAACAACAGCATTGAAAAGCAAACCCCTGTGTTTAGTCAAAGCTACAGCAGGGGATTTAGAGAGCATTGAGGACTCTCGCAAGCCAACCAAAGTCCCATGGCTGCCTATACCTTTTTCTTATCCTTTTCTTTTAAAGAACCAACTACATTAAGATAATTTTTCCCAATTAGTTCTTGCCTAATGGTATCCTGTCTTGATTTCTTGCTAAAATCCTTTCAGCCATTTATATATTACACCTTCAGCCTGCATATCACACATTTCAGAAGGAAAAGCAAGCAGCACCTTCTGGGCCACATTCCCACAGTTTTGATCCACTATTTGTTTTGCAGCTCTAATGATTATTTGTAGTTAAGAGATCAATGGAAGCTCTAAAGATATTCCTGTGACATCCGGCGTACAGCTTGTATTCAGTCACAAATGAAAATAACCACACTGTGCGTGGGTGTCTGCACAGCAATGCAAACACCCGAAGCATAACAGGCCTGAGGAGGTACCACAGAGAATATCAATTCAGACTCAAAATGTCATATGGCATTATTACACTGTGCCTAACAAAAATAAGGCAGCAGAATGGAAAGGTTGCAAAACTGCTTGTAAACAACACTGCCAGGTGGGATGTTAATGCAGCCGCCTGAAATGGCAAGTGGAGCAAACCATGTAACCCTCAATTAATGTGTCTAAATCCAGGCTCTTCCCCCAGAGAAAGTGCCACTCAGTTGTAGGGAAAGAAAAGAGGAAAGTGAAGGGAGGGCAGATGGAGAAACTATTTATCTTCTTAGAGGTTTTATAGTTGGACATTTTATAAAACACCAAAGACATCTTCAAAGTCTGCTTCATTCTGCAGTAGTAATATTTATCATATAGGGTGCTTAAACCTTTGTGCTGTTTTTGATTTCTCCACATGCTTAGTTTTCCATCCACCAATTTGTTTCAAGCCATTTCTATACATGTCTACTCTACCGAAGTTTTACAAAACTGCACTGTTTCTCAGGTCATACTTCAGTTTGTACAGAAAAAGATATCCATACCTGATATTTTTAGATCTTTCCTTAATGAAATAATACTTATTCCAAAAAGCTTTCTACTGATCTGGTTATATTTTTGTTTTCTCTGTTTCTTTCCCAGGGCAAAAATTCTAATTCATCCTGTTGCTATAGAGCTCCTCTTTAGCCAGTGCTAGACAATCAGAAATACAGCAGCTACTGGCTAAACTTCAAATTCCTGGAGTGTAGTCCCAGCATGGAGGATGCACATACATGTTAGAGAGAGCTGGATGTATTATACAATTGTCTGACTTGAGTATTCACAGCCGAGGAAATCAGGTTGGTTGGTTCTGTCTCTTTTGTGAACTCTGACAGATCCTCACCAACATTTGTCATCTTAGTAATTTTATTGCAGCAATAAAAGCAACTTTATGTTCACACCTTACCTGCTCACTGGGAAAGCAGGAGACTAATTTATTAGGGAAAGAAGTAGGCATTAATCAAATAATTAACATGGCAGACACTGGCCAGTGTCTATCTGGTATTTCATAGGCTGGCCTATACCCATGTTTCAACTCAAATATATCCAGTGTTCAAATGCAAGTGCAGCCTGACCTCCAAATCGAAAGGAAAACCACAAAAAACTTCATCTTTTACCTCTCAGGACTGGCCAAAAGGGTGCCTACATGCAGCATGAATGGGTCAGACTGGTCAAAGACTCTGGACAGAGGCTGATGTCACCCCTCTCAGTTGCCTACTGCTCCATGCTGCCTTCAGCAAACACAGATGAGAGATTTCCCCATTTTCCCACCTTCCTGTCCTTCTGCAGGGTGAAGGGGCTCGAGTGAAGCTCTGCATGCCCAGAAGACTGGGCTCCCCTGGCACTCACAACTTCTCCACAGCCAAAGCTCAGTGTTTTCCTGCACAGAACAACTTGCCAGAATCACAGGTCACCTTTCACATCTCCTTGATAGGCATGTACAGATCTGAAACTTCATTTCTGTGAACAGGCTGTTTGAGTTGCTCGTTTTTACCCTGTGTGTCCCTGCCTGTGTCAGAGTATGACATTTCAAGAGGTGAAAATACCCATCTAGGTCACCTCTGGACCTCACTGTGATTCTTTTTCTCTCAATGTAACTTTTTTTCTCAACGTTGTCTCAATGGGATATGTCCTGCTCATTCTCTGATTGCATCCCTCCCAAGCAAGAGGCACTTCATGATTTCTGACACTGAGTCAGTACCAACTAAAGCACTGCACAGTTTGCCTTTGAACAGCAGGCACAGGAATTAATTAGGGCTAAGGGAAGCTCTCAGACTACAATTTACTAAGACAAAGCCATCTCCATCACCCTGCTCCTTACAGTGTTTTGATATTTTCAGACATGTTACTAGTGAGCATATATTGATCACCATTCCTTGAACAGAGAGCATTTTCCTACTGAGTGACTAAATGATCTGGATGTTGAAACATTTAATTGAATGTAAGTACGTTATTGGTAATTTTATTCAGGATTCTCACATGAGACAAATCACACCCATTATTGAGAAGTCCATCTTCTGGAAAGGGGCCCAAACCTATATCTGAATTTAAAGACACTGGAAAAATATAGGGGGAGAAGGTGGAAGTAAAATTTAATTGCTAAAGTATTGCAGGGACATAATAAATGGATTTTTCTTATATTGCTTACACCATTTAAAAATTGTAAACCTAGATTGCTTTCCAAATACAGATAGAATGCTGTTTTAGTTAACTATATGAAGGTGGAATGAGCAGCCAAGTGAAGGCAAAGATAAAGGACAAATCAGAATATAACCCTTAACCTTTTAGCAATGACTCTACTCTGTGGCCTGAGTCTACCCTGAGATATTCCTTACTTTATTTTCCCCTTGCAAAGTATTTCAGAAGAATAGCAAAACAGGTATGGAGGCACAGGGCTAGGAATCAGGTAACTGATGTATGCAGGTAGGGTCTGTAATTCAACAGTTTGGATGTTTTGACAATACATATACAGCAGTATAAAACATGAATATTTATGCAGCAACAGTTCCTAATTTTGCAGAGGTCTCAAAGAGTGTGAAAAATACTACACCAAGCTGTGTGAAGACAATAAAATCTAGAAGACAAGAAATACAATCTACGCTTCATTCAGCATGCAAATGATGACCTCCCTGATGTTCACAAAAACTGCACACCTGCATTTACAAATGAGTGTAGTTTGAAATGCCTACAAATCAATATTGGGGCTGAAAACATTCCAAACAAATACACAAGCTATTAATTTGAATTCTGACTCAGCTGACAACTACTGAATTTTCAGTTGTTGAAATGCCATGTTGAACATGCAAGAGAGAGGAGAGGCACACATTGTGAAACTGCATTTATGACCAAAGTAAATCTTCTGACTGCTTACCAGTGGAGTAAAGCAGCATGCAGGGCTCTCCAACTTCCCTCGGTGCAGAGTAATATCACATGACAGAACCTCTACTGCACGAAATGGCAAGCTGGGAAAAATAGATAAGGAAAGCATTGGTATTGAAATACACAAAGAACAGCAGATACTCTTTATTTATTGTGTAACGCATTAAATTATAGCGGACGGTGTAAGTAATTCGTAAGCGTCACTCAAGTGGAAAAAAAGCACTTAAAGGAAAAAGTTTGCAAAATTCATGAAACCTTTCTTCCCCAGTTTCTGAATCTCCCCTTTTGAAATATCCTCAGGGTACAGATGGGAACATGCAGATTTTTAAGTTGGAGTATGTACATTGCACGAGCCCAGTAAAATCACACGGCATGCTACGGAATCCAACAGCAAAATGGCAGGAAACAAAGACAGGATTCAAACTGACACTGAAGATGGAGCTCAATTTCTTTTTTCCCCAGTCCACCAAAGAAGTCCCTTTGCTATGTGGAGAGGGGAATGGCACCTGGATTCACATTTCTGCATCTGCTCTCTTGGGCTGAGTGCAAGCTTGCTCATGCTAGTCCAGCATCAATGTGGTGCATGACCCAGCTTCACAGAGGTCTCAGAAAACTGCCTGCTTTGGACTTCTGCAAGTTCTGCCAAACAGACTTTCTCAAACACCAGTGGGTGAAACTTATTAACACCAGTTATGTATGTTTCCTGTTCCTTTACTGGATGGCAGATGTCCACACCTGATTTCCTCAAAAAACTAAGAAATTCTCCATAACAATATGAATCATACTGAATTGCTTAATTGCCCACTGCACACATAGAAACTCACTATTTATTTCCCATAAACTACATGTATCATGGTTTCCAAACTACTGCTAGTCCAATAGATTATTCACCTTTTCATTCACCTTCAAAGATGGAGATAATACATCCCAGGAGGGTTGTTTTGTACTTCAATGCAGACATGTCCATTCAGTGAGGGCATATCAACAAGTATTTTCAGCTTGCAGATAATGATCTCTACAATTTAAGTCTAAAACATTCACCACACTGTGTGAAATGATAACACAATCTCAGCTTGCCTGCACTTGCCAAAGTCTTAGCAACCAACCCCACTGAAAACCCAGCTCTTGTACCTTTCCTTCTCAGCTTGAAGAAAGCAACTTTATGAGCAACCTTTCCTCAGCACCTTTTTTCCAATAAGCTACTGGAACCCGAGACCTTACACGTGACAACTTGGCATACAGGTCTTAAACAAAGAATCAGATGCTCAGGAACAGGACCTGCTAAGCCTCCACAAATGTTTGCATGTAGTCCTTACCCAGATGCTCAGCAGAGATTTCCATGCTTTGCCCTATGGGCTTCAGAAATGTGCTCAGAACCTGCTGGCACTCACAGCGTGCTCGGGATGAGGGGTCATTAGCCATGCCCTAAGCAGGAGCTGGCTTTGAAAGTGTTCAGTGCCTGTAAACAGCTTCATGTTATCAGCCCTGAATAACCAGCCACAAGGAGCTGCCTTGTCACCCAACATGCACTGGGTAAAATCCCTGGCTGGCATGGTTGCAGCACAGCTGAGAGCTGGCAGGTTCCTTGCATCTCACTACCCAACACCTCAGCCATTTTGAAGACTTGGATGTTTGAACATTAGCTTTGTATTGAAAGAACAGCCAATATTTAATATATCATCCACCAGCTGACTGCCATCATTTGGTTTGTGCTGTGGTGGGGAAGAGGTCTGGGCTGAGAGGGAGACAGCTGGGAAGGAAGGAGCCCCTGAGCCTGAACAGAGTGAGATCCCAGAGGCACTCCTGAAGTAGATGCTGGCATCTTCTGATGACATTGGGGAGTTTAGTCCAACTTAAAACTACAGTAGAGCTGACTCCAGAAAGCCTGTGAGTTCCTGATGCTGCTCCCCACACTGTGTCAGGCTCAGAGTGCCCAGGTATGCAGCTGAGGAAGCCCACAGCCAGTTTTTACCTGCCTGGCCAGCGTCAGACTTTAGCTTTCATTGACCTGAACAGCAATACACAGACACTACTTCCACATGAATGAACTATTCTTGAATAATTTCACCAAATATTTTAAGACCCAAACTGCTTGCTTTGAAATGCTACCTTTACCTATCCTCCTTTTATCTCAGAAGCCAGGAAGAGGAATGCTGCCAAGGCAGGAATCTGTTGGGCTGGAGATGAGCTCCTTGATAGGCTCCCTCTAACCCTGCAGCGCACCGCAGGCCTCCCGCTAATCATTGAGGTGAGCGAGCCTGAGAGGCTGCCTGGAGTGAGCTGGAGGAGGACTTGAACCCTCCAGAGGACCAAATTATTAAAAGAACACGGGCACCTAGGGCCAAATCACTTCAGCATGAGGGAGAAGCATTTTATTTTGTTTCAGTGGGTTTCTTTTGAAGTTCTAACCTCCCAAAAGTGAAAACTAAAAGCCGTATCATTCATGTTTTTTGCATTTCTCCCCATATCATTCTGTCTAATAACTACCTTTATGTCTCCTTTAACTGCTCTGGATGCATTTGATTTCCACACACTGATTTTTTTTCTGAACTTAGTAACAGATTTTTTTCCCTTGTCCAACTCACAAAATACTCTTTTATTGCTCACAACTGCTACTGAATTTCCTTTCTTCTCAGATTTTACATAGTCTGGCTACTCTCCTGAATGAGCACAACAATAAACCTCTTCCCTTGGATCCCATATGGAATCTGGATTCCTAATCTAACATAAAATTCTCAATGCTAAAACTGCTTGCCTATTTTTCATAGCATGTTTTTTTTACCATGACTCTGAAAAAATGAATATGAATCTCAAAACCAAAGGTTTACTTTCATATTACCACCCATTTGTATGAGTTTGTGCATCCTTCTTGTGAACAGCCCAGAGACCAAAGCTGCTGGCAGGGAACATGATCATGTCTGCACAGAACAAACCCTGAGGATGCAAAGGTACCACACTCCCATCTGGTGACATGGGACACCAGCCTGATTTAAACCTGCTCACATTGTCAGCTGGGAGTAACAAATCTCTGAGTACCTGCTTTTGAATAGGCCCTAAGAAGATGGGAAGGTAGAAAAATTTAATTAAGTGGCTCGTTCTTCCACAGTCAGGACATTATTTGATGTTAGTAAGATCATTCCCAGCTTTTCACCATCCTTCTCACCACAGAAGAAAAAGGAATGCAACCCCTTTGAAACAAACTGAAAGCAGAAATTGTAGATTCCTCTGGTGATCCTCAGCTACCTGTGAAGACTTAGCCTGCCCAACACTACACAACAAAGCAGCAAGTAAAGATCAAACTTGCAGCTGTATCATCAGCGGCTGTCTCAGTCCCAAGACTGGTTCAGAGCCTGGAGGACTGTGAGATGGGCTCAACAGATGATATCCTGTGGCATGAACAGTCATTCCTTTTGTTATCTTGCATTATTATGCTCTGCATTTATTATCTGAATCAGGATAAACTTCTTCAGATTTATGTGTTTGGATTAAGGTTTGTTTTCTTTTCTGAAAAAAAAAAAGCCTAACAATAAATAGGAAAACAAGGACCTTTGGTCTTGTTTTCCTTCATTCTCTAACCTCTCTGTTCTGCCTGCATTTGGTGTGCACGCAACAAGGACAGGTTCCCAAAGGACCAGAAATTGTCCTTGATTCATAGTTGGGTTAGTGGAGATGGAGCTGAAATCAGGCTCCAAATGGTTTGTTTAGATTTTTTCCCCTCTGCTTTATTATGCCCATGCTACAAGCAAGTTTGGTATGTGCATCTGAGTCCCTGCTGCAAGCCCAGCAGAGCAGAGGGATGTGGTGGCTGCACCTCTGTGCTTCACACACGTGTAAATGAGAGAGCTGCACTGGGTTACAGAAGAGAACTTGTAAATATACTCTAGCCCAGTGGTTGGGAGATGCAATTAGATGTCTGCTTTGAACATAAAATATTATCCATTTTGTTTGCTGAGCCTGCCACATGTTTCCCTAGAGAAAACAAGACACTAGAGGAAAGCTTTAAAACTTTTCATGCTTTCACAGATCCCCAAACCTCCATTACTTTACTCATCCTGAGCTGTTGCTCACAGCCTTTCCTGGTTGGTGTTCTCACCCACTCTGGACCTTCTCAGCATTTAGTCACCTAAGAAAGCCCAATCACACAGCAGATGACAGACAGTGCAAACAGCCAAGCCTGTTGGGAGGAATTTCACCAGAAATTGCTGTTGTTTTTGTTGTGTGGACTGAGTCACACTACAAACTTTCCAATCAGATTTCAAATAAACTGAAATTCATGGCAGCCTGAGTCAAGAGCTTGCTTTCTTTTGGCTCAAAAAACAGGGCTGATTTACCATCACCCAGACTGCAGTCCCTTCACATGCAAGCACTTGCCCAACAGTTCTCCAATTAGGAAGGAGTCTGGTCCCATTAAGACTAATCACACAAACCCTTACCCTATTAATTTGAGTTCAAAACTTGACCCAGAGTCTGTATCTCACACAACTGATGCCCAATATCTTAAATCTTCCACTTAGTGTCTAGAATTTTGGATAAAATAACTTTTGCTCAATAGATAGAAAAGGTTAAAATCTGATGTACAAATGCTTTTCCTTACAAGGCCACTAAATATTTCAGGCTTCCAAGGGTAAGATTTAACAAAAGTTGGGGCTGAACCTTGGAAACTGTATGGAAATCCCCCTTGGTCTAAGTGCAGACATGATAGTTTCTGCTTTTTTACCTACAATAGCAATGTGCAAACTCATAAACAGTAATTTCTAAAGCCATCAGAAAAGGAATTATCAAAACTGTGTAAGACCCACAGAAGTATCTGGAATCTTACACAGCTTTTATGCAAATTTTCCAAACAACTTCAAACACTTAGAGGCCCACAACAAACCTCATTCTCAGAAACACCTCTGATTTCCTTTTGCAGTAAGTATTTAATTCAGTGAAAGCTAAGAGAGATTCAAGCATTATTTCTAGCTAAAGACATTGCAATGCATTAAAAACAGTAAAAAAACATAACGTTAAAAAATTAATTAAGACAGTTCCTAAGATGCTTTTATTACAGTAGCTCTACCTGGCCACATATCACTTGACATCTGTCCACTTAACATCCTTTTGAACAAAAGATATTTTTATTCCAGAGCATTCAGAGGCAGCTACTGCATTTTAATGTCACACCTTGCCTTAATAACAAATTAACTTGAAAGCATAGATAACCCTTTGTTAAATACAGGCTGCTGTGGGCCTGCAATCTCTATTTCCAATGGAATATTGTAGAGCCAGGTTTGCACTGTATCTATAAGCAAACATTAGAACGTAGGAACAAATTCAGGAGAACTGTTTTATTCTGGTGAACACCAATATGATCAGCTCTTACTCATACTGTCTGAAACAAAGCCCAACAAAAAAGGCCCTGGATCAGGCTCACAAATATTTGCAGTAAGACAATTTGAACTCTCCCAATGGATAGGAAATGTGCCAATGTACTGTTAAAATTATCTCTCCACAATGAGAAGAGTGGCCCCTTTCTCTGAGCCCCAGAAGCTGCTCCACCTGAGGACCTACATATGTTCACATGCTCAGCAGATTCCCCCACAGCTCCACAGCTGTGATCAACTCTCCTCTTAGATGTACAAATCAACAATCAAAGGCAGTAAATATGTAATGGCACATGACTTGGGACACCTCCAATTTGTGACTTAGACACTCCTGTGCTCCTGAGGTGACCACATGAGGAAGGTTCTGCTTGGACAGAGGACAGAGGCACAAAGTCACCATCAGAGCCCACCTCAGTATCCACCCAAATGGGAAAGTAAGTGTCAAAAGTAAGTTCTAAAGACACTGCTCACTTGCTGCTTCTGCAATGCGATGGCCTGAGGTCAGGCTATGGCCAAGGGCTCCTGCAAACGCCCTCCTCAGAGCCCAGCTGTGCCTATTCATCATCATCTGCTTCATGGGGATTTTAGTCTGTCGGGCGGGGGCACCTTGGCTTTCGTGAGTACTCGGAATGTTATGTAAAGAGAAATCTCACTGTTTCCACTGTGAAATTTTGCCTCGGGCAACTTATGAATGTTCCAGGGAAGATATTCACCATTTTCAGCAAAACAGCTGACAGATCCATCTGCTGCTCTTGGTGATATTGGGTGCAATTTTCAAGTGCCTCAGTAACATACACTCCTACAGTCCCAATGAAAAGCCAAGTTCCTCCTGCATGACAATTTCAAGGGATGGGAGACAATAGACTTTTGCTCTAAATTTTTGAATAATTTTAAGGGTGATTTGCTTTTGAAATATCTCAACATTGACAATTATGAAGTTTGGAGGAGCTGGTTTTATACAGTTACAACAAGCTTCCCAAGAAATGTAGATGCTCCAAGGGGAAATTTCCAGTTCTTTTTGTCTAATTCTTCCATTTTATAAACCTCACCTTTATTTTTTCCAGAAAAAAATATCCATGGAATTTTAGTTGCCCCAAAATTATAATATGGAAATCTTTTTATCTCACACTTTTTAAACAGTAAAAATGTAGGTTTATATCTATTGCAATATTCTTTGATAGCCTGGTGAATTATGTTTTCACTTGGCTGTTTTTAATGCAAAAGTAAAAATGCCTCTTTTGATATTAAGAAATGAAACATTCCAATTTGAAATTTATTTTCACTGTATGAAAACCAGGTTTGAAGATGAAGTGCTTAATTTCAGTTTAAATTACATGGTTTAGCCAAATTCATATATATTAAGATTTTGATTAGCCAAACAAACAAATTTTTCTTGCTTTGAAACCTTTTCACCGTAATTTTTCAGCATGATTCTGAATTAAAAGTGAGTCATTCACACAGATGTCACCGCAAATTTATGGGTCAGGGAATTTTGAGTTTTCTCTGCCACAAATGTGTGAAAGAGAAGGACTTGAATGCTGCTTTATGGAAGAGCTCCCTGTAAATTTACCTGCAACAGAGCTGCACAGGCAACTACAACACACTCGTGCCCATGGGCTCAGCTGCCAGCAACCTCAGCTGCCAAACATCCTGTGGATGTGGCATCAGGGACACACATATTTATATATTTAACCCACAGGGGAGCACATCACCATGTCTGTAAGGGAGCCCCAAGGCTGGCATCCTTTCCCTATGCCTTGTGTCAGGTTAATAAATAAAGATGGTCACTCCTGCTTTGGTCCTCTTGACCCATGTCAGCAAGCAGGGAGTAGGAATTTGCTGCATCTGACGGCCTCCTCACCTTGTGAATAAAAGAGAACAGTATAAAAAAAATAGCCCACTGAAACTCATGTTTGGCAGCTGGCAACCTCTCCTGAACTGCCATGGGGGCTTTCATCTTTCTATGAACACTGCACAACTGCTGGGGGAAGAGATGGCGACAGAGCAACAACAAAAAAATTACACACAACTGTGTTCATCGGTGCCAAATCTCACTCTCCCAGTGCTGGTAAAAAAGGCAAAGTTTCTCAGGCTTTCCTGTAAGGTCACAGCTGGTACTTCTATGAATCTTCTTATTACATGGGAACGAGGCAGAGGTTCATAGAGAGAGACAGATGGCGAGGAGCAATGTTACTTATCCTAATGTGCATGTGAGACAAAGAGCTGCTTGGCATACCTCTCACTCCCAGTCCTCGCTGGGCCATGGCGGGCAGCCGACCCCCGCCAAGTGTTTGTTCCCCTCCACTTTCTATTCCTCCCCTCCGTGAGTCTGATCCTGTTTGTCTTTGGTGTTTACATGAATCATACTAGATGTTTTCCAGAGATTTGGGCTCTAATGAGCAAGGCCAGCAAAAACAGCAGCAACAAACAAACAAGCTGGCCCAAGCCAAGCTTGCCCACCGCCGTGCATTTGCATCCATGTAGGCCACCCGCTCCGTCTGCCCTGTCTGCCAAACCCTGAGAGGGCTGGCAGCACTGGGAATGGGCAGCCTGGGATGGAGCTTCAGGATTTGGGTTGTAGACGTACATATTAATAACACTGAAAACACAAACTGTGCCTGGGGTTTTCATGTGGGAGGGACAGGAGGGAAGCAACATTTGTGTTGGAGGGAAGGGGGATATTAATTGTGGCTCAAGTCAGGACTTCAACTGTGGGAATTAGGAGAAGGAAAAGAAGGTAAAAATGCAGTTTGCATATTCATTGAAGTATAGCTTAGAATATGAGGGAAGAAGGGCGGACTTTGATCTCTGTGGTATAAGGCTATCGCTGGAAGAACCTCACTCATTCCAGCTGAATTATTTCTGTTTTTCAGCAGCAATGGAGAGGAGAATCTAGTCTCCTGAGCCCAACCTCTTTCTTCAGCTGCAAATGGAAAAATTCACAGAGCACTTCCACTGCCATCACAGTGACAATGTATCTGGAATTAATGCTGAAATCATATGAGCAGGATCTTCCAGGGAAGACCTTGCAGAACCAGAGGCAGCACTTCTGAGAGAAGATAAGACAATATATGGCTCCATCACATGGCAATTGCCCTTTCAGACCACCATCCAAGGATGTAATTCTTCATTCAGGCAAGTCACTATTTATAACCAGACTGGCAGTGGAGGAACCCATCCTACCTCCTGAAAATGTGATAGCCAAAAATGCAAAGATTGCCCCTCAAACTGGCACTCAGAGGGAGGAGGAGGAGTTGGACTGGGAATTGGCAAGTTGCAGCAAGAAGATGAAGGGAATCGCTCGTCCAGAGTATTTTTATCTTGTGGTTCTGTAGGCAGGAAGATAAATGGAAAGGCAGAATATGATTCGCAGCTTATACAGAACTTTAAGTAACTCCTAAATAGCGTGCCATCATGGAGGGAAAGAAGACAAGATAAAAGCACAGCTTTTTTCTTTGCCTTTTTTTTCAACTATTACTAAAATGGTTTAATTCCTCAGCAGAGAGGATAATATCAGATTCACTTTAATACCAATTAAATTTAACTAGGTTTTACTTAGAAGTAACTAGAGAACTTTCTTTCAAACAAACCAAACAAGGTTTACTATGTTGGAAATGTGACAAATTGACACATGTAGATGAAAGTCTACAGCAAAATTATTCATGATCCATCCTGTACCAGCTCTATTGATTCACACATATTTCTCTATACGCTGAGACCCTCATATTCCAGTCTACCTCAGAACCAGTGGAAATTTTTGTAGGTTCAGCAAAAGGCTGATCCCTGGCTCTATGTCATTCAGCCTCTATCATTCTGCCTGCTGTCCTTGGATTATGGGCCTGGAAGTGCCAATAGTTCTTCCTGAAAAGAACTTCCTCTTCTGGGAAGAACTAATGGAACCATCATTCTCAGCTTCAGTGATGATGACTCCCTAACATGGGAAACTAAGGAATGGGGTCCCCCTTCCTGCAGCAAGGCTTACATAGACTCATTGTCACAGCTACTACAAACCTAGAGACACTGGTTTGTAGTGTAGTGTAGTGTAGTTTAGAGAAATGATTAATGAGCATCATTTCACTCAGGACTACATACATGGCCACCCCCCAGGCATCAGTGTTCCTGTGACTTGCAATTAAAAGGAGATGAGGCAGCACATGTGCTTAAAATAAATACTAAAAATGTTTGAGGAACTTTTGTGTTTACTATTTACTTGGGATTTTTGTAACAAACACCAAGGAGGAGGAAAATAAAATTTCATTTGGCATCATTTTGGTTTCCTTCATGTTTGTAAGCAACTCCCACTGTCTCCACTACAAAAAAGCAGCACCACCACTTCTGGATGTCCCACAACACAGCATGGCCAGTTTCCAGCTCCCACTACAACACGTGGGAGTTTCCCTATTGGTTTCAGTGGGACATATGAGCAATCAGCACCTCAGAAAATTAATTAACTTCCATGACTCATCTGTGCTTTAGCCTAAGCTGACTTGTCAACATAAGGGGCAGAAGTCTGCTGGCACTGACTTTAAAATTCAAAGCACCCTTTCTACCTCTGATATAATTTCAACTAAGACCTACTGCAGCCAAGTGCTTCAGGATTTGAGAGTCTCTGAGTTGGAGGGGCTGTTAACATTTTACAGGTTACTGTTTCTTGCTGAAATGGGGTATCAGGTGCTGCTGCAGTAAAACAGGGTACTGGATTCATGCTAACATACCTTCCCTGCCAGCTTACCCAAAGCAAGAACAACTGTTCAACCATGAACAACTGAACAACTGTGAGACAGACCTTTGGCAAACCAGCACAAATGCAACAATCTGGGTTTTCAAGCACACAAGGCCCCTGGCCACAGCCACACTGTGGGGTAGGAGCCAAAGGTGCAGATTTCCATGCACACAACAGTCCCAGATCCTGCCAGGATCTCAGCACAGCAGCTCTGCAGCCACAGGAGCAGGTGGATGGGCTGTGCCATGGGTGTGCTGCCCTGCCTGGCACCAGGAGCCCTGGCAGAGGCAGGGCTGGAGCACAGACACCTCCTCACACCGAGCGCGGCTCACACTGAGCATGGCGCGCGCGCTGCCGTGAGCAGAGTGGGGAACTGAAACAATGGGTTAAATATTTTCTTTCCTTTGAGGACAAAAGTAAAGGGAGCATCATAAAATGTCCCAATTTGGAAGGACCATCAAGTCCAGCTCCTGGCCCAGCACAGGACAACACCAAGAACCCCATCATGCTTGCAAAAGGTGCCTTATATTGCTCTTCCCATCCATGCAATATTCATATTTGTGCACCTAACTCAGAGAACATTTTCAGCAGATAAGCATAAGAAAGACTTTACTTAGAGGTTAAGTATTTACAATACTGCAGTATGTCTCATATTTCTGCCAAGCATCTATTTCCTAAGCTGCACTGAACACAGAGACTGTATTTCTAGTACAAATATTCAAACTTGCACCTTGATTTCTGCACTTCTTTTATCACTGCAAATAGTCATAATAAAAACACTACTAGCAACAACACTATATTAATATACTCCATACTTAATAAGAAAAACCCTACAGTGAGCTGAATTGGCATTCATTATTCCAGTTGTTTCATATCTTTAAATGATTCTGGTAAATCGATAAAGCTCTGCAAAGTGGCTGTTGTCTGCTGATTTCTAACTCTAGTCAGTGGCATCCATTCTTTAGTGCACCACACACTTGCTGTGTAGCCATTAGATGAAAGCACTATCACCTGTCAAACAAACTGCTAGAACTGTGATAAATTAATGATCAAATAGTACAGTCTGATGTACAGTAGCAGTGCCGAGGCTAGTTACAACCAGGCCTCATGCTTTAAAAATGTAGCTGACATTAAAAAAAAATCAGCCATTAAAGAAAAATGTCACACAGCTTTTCAAAAAAATATCTATTTAAAAAATGACCACATACTGATACTCCAGGATTTGCGGTTTTACTAAGGAAAAAAAAAAAAAAGTGAATATTACAGTAAAACCTTTCTGTATACTATGACTTTTCAAGGCAAGAAACAAACACAGAACTAAGCTGAGAGGATGTTTGTATTTTTTTGGTAAGCAGTGTGGTGTACAAATCTGTACCTTGGAGGAATCCTCTGGTGTGTGATGGACAAAACTCTTGTTTGCAAGGGAAATGTCCCGAGTTTTTCTTTTCCCCTAATGCTTTTGATTTTTGACATCATGGGTAAAATATTTCAAGGGAGCTCCATATCACTTCTAAATATAAACAATACAAAATAAGCCTTTGCTTTTGAAGCACTTGACATCCTTTGAGCTTTGAATTTCGACTCCTAATAACTCTTGATGCTCACTGCATTAATGTATAAAGTCCTTTTTGTGAGCTAGAAATGGTTCCTCATGTCCCTCCTGCCATTGGCTTTATGAGCTTAATTTATTCTTTTTAATATAAAATCTCATTACCTGAACATGACACCACCACTTCCATTTTATCTTTGATATAAGAACAGAGAGAAACCAAAATCAAAACCTTAAATAAAGTCTGTAATCATCCCTCACTTTCTCTTGCTTTTCAAATTTCTAAACAAAATTAAGTAAAAATACCTTCCAGGGCACACTAAGAAATGTAAAGAGTGGGGAAAAAAAAAAGAAAATTACTTTATAGTGAACTAACAAGGGACATAATTACTTACACAAGCAGCATATCTTTTTCTTGATGATATTCCTTCATGTTTATTTTGCTGTATTTGTAAAAGATGGGGAGTGCCTAGGAAGAATGGATATGCTGGAAAGCTTGATCTACTGAAGCAAGTTCGGAACAAAGAGTTACTTAACCTTAGGCAAAATACACTTTTTCTAAACTTTACTTTAGCATAAAACACTTAATATACTGCCAAATATGTAGTAAAGGATTTTTAAAAAATCTTTAAGAAGTGGATACAGCTAAGGAAAAGCCACCACTGAGAGAATTCATTGAGATGGAGGATTTAGTTGGGACTTCCTGAGTCCTGATTTTAACTGAAAATTGGAGTGATCAAGGTATTAGCACATGAAAGCATCACTTCCATGCACTAATGGCAGCTCCTTTATGTTGTTGTTGTTGTTAGAGATGTGACTTAAGCGTTGACTTAAATTATGAATTTGGCAGGGATCAAACTCCATGATCTAATTATGTCTTAGGGCTTTCAGTGAGTCTTTTGAGGTAGCTGGTTGCAAAGATAAAGACTTTTTCACAAGGAACATGCTTTTCATCCGAATTCACATCCCAGATCCTGCAGAATCTTTATGTTCTGTCCACTTATATGGAAGTCTTCAACAAATAAAGGCTTTCCATCCCTGGAAAACTATATTTTAACTGTGAAATGTCAACTACTCCCTGTAAATTTTTCACTCCTGTGCTGTGCTTTTTCCTCTGATACCAACACTAAGTGGGACTGTGTTCATCTGAGGTTATCATACTGGATCTATTGCTGTGAACATCAATTAGAATGCGTGAGACTAAATTAGGCACTTTGTGTTGCTGAAGATTCATTTCAGGTACCCTATGAAAATCCCATTTCCCACTCAAAAGTCATTCAATACCTTGGGATTAGGGTGTTTTAAAGCCATGACAACTTCAACAATTTTTTATATATTGGCGATAGGAAGCTGGATTTTACCTTCACACCGAGGGAAGAATAGATGAATCCCCCTGAAATTTTATGCAAATGGATATGTGAGAATTGGGCTCCATGAACCTGCCATCCGATTGCATTGAGAAAATAAGAAAGCTTGCTAATCATGATGAGAAACTGATATGTTGTTGAATATAGATTGAATACATTGATTCCAATGTACAAACACATTCTGCAATAATTACACCAAAGGGTACAGAGCTTGTAATTAAAACATCTGAGCTGATGTTAGCTCATTTTGTCATTTATCCTTTGTTTACACCCCCACTATTACTAAGTACTCTTCATTTAATTAAACATACTCGTAACATTCCTTCAATTAGATAAATAATGCAGCTGCTTCCTCCATCACATAAGTAGGGGAAATCAAGATAATGCAATATTTATTTTTATTCTAGTTCTCTCTCTGTCAGACACTTTACAATCAAATCCATGCAGCTGCCAGGTCTATCAGTGGTATTTCAATGCATACACATATTAAAAGAAGAAAATATCTCATTATCTACTTAACTATCATAATCTGTTAAAAATTTTGGCAGACCAGGTAAAGAAAAATTGAAAGTGGCTTTATAAAAACAACTTATTAATAGACTCTTCAGTGATAAAAGGTTTCAAGATAAATACCACAGATTGTAAAAGCTAGTTTAAACCACTGATTTGAAACTCTTACAAAAGGTTGACGGTTTCTAAATAAGTAGCAATTAGTCTGAAGTAATCCATTTATCTCCTCTGCAAGTGACTGAAATAAAGAGAAATTAGATAAAACTACATGCAGAGAAACAAATAAGTGATAACAGAAATGCAATCAGATGGAACTGAACAAAAATTATAAAGGCAGGGCTATAATATATAGTTCATTTGCTTATTGGAGGCTTTGATTCATTCCCTGTGGTAATTGTAAAATTTAATAATATCTGTATACTTACAGTGTTCTGAAAAAAGCACCACCATTACACATTGTTATCCCTGTAGGTTGGATGACAAATGCCTGGGGCAATACTACCATCAAAGCATGTGACATACCCAACATGGGTCTTCTAATCTTCATAGGGACGACAACTGTCATTTTAAAGTGCATGGAAAATGAAGAGGGCGTAAGAAAGGAAACTTCTTATTTTGGGGGGCTGCTGGTGGTAGGGACTGCTTAAGCTTCCACTGTGATTTAAAATTGCAGTAGCAAACCCCAAGTAATTCACTTGAACAGTTATATAGATTTCTTAATGCTTAAAAAGTGCTGTCCAGGCTGGGAATAACCATCTGTTCCTTCGAGAACTCCTACTCTCCTAGCTAATATATACAGCTAATACACTGTATGGCTTATATGTCAAAAATAGATCAATGCCTGCCAAAGGAAGATGTGTACTGTTCCAGCAAACAGCTCTGCTTAAAAGTTTGTGCCTTTTTTTTTTCCAGTGATAATTTTTTTCAGGGTATGCAAATGAAAGAAAAAATCTCCAGTCTGTTGATTTCTATTTACATTTTTTGCTCATGTAATTTTAAGTACTAGCCCTTGTCTGCTTCTCTTTATTTCCCTGTGCTACAAAACGTGGCACAGACAGTGCAAATCACCAACCCTGATAGTTGGAATAGGATTGTCACTTTAATGTTCAACGTGTTTTCTTCTTAACACTTTTTTGCTTTATAACAAGACTGTACTGTGAGACACCTTTTGTTATGTATATACGAACAAAAGCAGTCAGAACAAATTTAGTACACTGAGCAGGGGAACTAAAAGTTGACAACAGCTAATAGACAAGGTATTCTATACTAGATTTAATCTGCTCTTAAATTTGCCTTCCTGAGACTATGTTGGTCAGACAGATTAGTGTCATACACGTTCAGATGGAAAAAGTTAATGCAGGATCTAGATAAAAAACAAACAAAAGCCCCACAATCCCCCCAAACTATGAGTTCAAGATATGTTTTATTCTATGAGCTCCCAAAGTAATAGTCTGGCATTTTCCTGTGGCAGCTATAATAGTGTAAATACAGATTTCACACAGTCTATAAGTATTTTTTTTTCTGTGACCAGTGCAATGAAACTGTGGTCTGGGAAAAAGGATCACAGACTGATGAAATGAGAGCACCCAAAACCACTGGCCACTTTAGTTCCATTAAGTGGCACTAGAATCACCAATGAAATCCAGCCATCCAGCAGTCTTTCCCTATACCCTGCACTAAAAATAGTGCCTTGTTACACCCCTTAGATTCCTGCCACAGGTTTCAGTAAGATGGGGACCCGACCAACTGTCAGCGGGTTGTTGCAAGTTCTAGATGAAGTTAAACATGAAACATCTTTGTTCAATCAGTACAAAATAAAAGTGATAAAAGAAACCATCTTTCACAGGAAGTTCTTTCTGTTGCTGAAGTACAAGATTTATCCCCTTTAAAAAAAAACAACCCAGATAGTAGAGATGACAGAGTCATTCTTATTTTGAAAAAGACCTGAGATTTTCAAGGAGTGTGGGTTGGTAATTTCTTTCAGTGGAGTTCAACACTGAGACAGAGGACAGAGACTTAGATCTGTGCTCAGATGCATGGTTGTGCAAATTTCAGAAAGTCACAAGGACAACTTTTTCTGTGTCTGTTCATTGCTACTTGCACAATGGCCTCCCATTCCCAAGCAGAGCTTCCAAGATCTGCAGCAATAAAAAAAATATTAACTAGTAACAAAAAATAAGTATACTTAATAAGTATACTTATATAAGTATATTGAACTTATAAAGTTCAATATACTTAATAAGTATATTGAACTTTAAAATATAGCAGTGGAATTTAATGCAGTCTGCATTTCATTAGTTTTAACCCATATTGGATTAACTTGAATAAAATGAGTAGATATGAACATTTTCGAATGAAATGCCTGAAAACAAGCATGCTAGATGAAAATTTCCCCCATACTCTCTTTTAAAATAAAAAAAAATCATGCTTTTAATCTAATCTATAATTTCAAAAAAGAGTTTCCTAGCAAGATGCTGTTGTATCTGATCTGGAGTTTTGAGATATTGTTCAAGAGTCAGATAATGTGGCAGTGATATACTTAACCCAGGAATTCTGAATGAGGCTGGACTTGATGAACAGCCAGATCATCACCAGCCAGCACTCACCAACCTGGCAAGATTCAAATTCCCACTGCAGAGGGAATGAGCAGGCTTTTCCAATCAGCTGAGAGCAGATGAAGCAAACATTCCTGGGGAACACTGCAGTGCAGGGACTGAGCTGCCAGGCAGAGAATCAGCAGCCAGAGCTCCTCAGTGCCCCAGGGTCAGGGCATTCCCACACTCTGAATGCTCCCAGCAGGGCAGCTCAGGTACCACCAACTGCTGCCAAGGACAAATGGGGCAGAAAGCAGATTTTATTTCCTCATGCTGCACAGCATGGTGACATCGGGCTGTTCACTGTCTGACCCACAATTTATACATGGAAGAACATACACACCTATATAATAAACATACATTCATTAATGATACCTTGCTATGTACTATACAGAAACAATGCTAATAGGTTTTAGGTTGAATTGACCAAACTCTGCAGACCCCTCTGCCAAGAACTGCATGACCTCCAGAAGCAAATTTCATGCACACCCAGACTTCAGTCTGTTGCCCTGCCTGGATTCAGCTTTGCATGACCAAATTCATGTTAACAATAAAAAGTCCTGTTCTGCCAGTGATCATTGATGCCACTTGCTATAACTGAGATGGAAGACTTGTACTAAACCCAGTGCTCCCAGTTGTCAACATTCTGTTTCAACTCTTACACACTGCATGCTTTTATTTAGCCCCCAACTCCTCACATGCTTGAAACCAGGCAGACTGTTTAATTTAGGCTTCTAGCCTTACACTTAGGCAAAAGCATCGAAAATGACCAAAATATATCCCAAAGAGTCAAAAAGACAAAAAGTAGGTTAAAATCAATTGAGCCTTAATAAAAACATAATTAAGAATGTTATGGAAAGCTGCCCAGAAAATGACAGTTCTCAAAATATCTTTGCAAGGATCAGCAATTTGATTTTGTATTACAGTAAAATAACTAATATTTTTCAAAATGTAAACTTTTCAGAGTTTAAAAAAAGAAACCTGGATTTCTCTTGAATCAGCCAGCTCATCTCCAATTCTAGAAATTTTGTCAAAACACTGCAAGATTTTCCACACTGAGGAAAGATGCATGTTTTTTAAGCACATTCAGACAGTCCTTCTTGTGTTGCAGGTCTTAAGTTATGGGATGAAATAAGGGAAATATTCCTATTTTTACCTTATGCCAAAAAGACTAATATTTCTTTTTAGTTTTACTATGACTTCTCAGGATTAAGCAGCCAGGAGACAGACTTTCTGCTATTTCATATATTTTTTTTAATACTAATAAAATTAACTCAACATCCTTTCAATTGAGTTGATAATTCTGTAGACACGTATATACTTCCCATTGACTCATGGAGTATTTGATGGAGCCGCCTGAAGATTTAGCCCTAATTTTGACCAGCATAAAACAAAACCCATTGAGAACCATGACAGAGTACTTGATTCTGTGTGTGCAGAGCTCACATGTGAACAGTAGCCTTTGACAACCCCACGTTACAAAGATCTCAATGATTTATGCTGGCACTTTTGCAGGCATGATTTATGCAGTGTGGTGCTCTCTCAGCCATGAACATCCTCTATTACTGTGAACTTACTTTACCAGTCACCAAGAACCCAGTGCACAGAGACAATGGCAACTTATTGTTCACTTCCTAAATCTCCAGTACAGTGCTCTGCCCAGATGTAAGAAGGTAACTTGATCCCAATTAATGAAAGTGACTGGGTCAGCCTGTCACCTCCCATGCTCTTTATGTGCTGCTCAGACATCTATACCCTTATTAAATCCTCAGGCACTCTACATAAGCTCTGCCTTGAAACCAGTTGCCAGAGGCATCACTGCTCAGAACCTGTCTACAGGTTCCTTGGTTTCAGATCTGACATCACATAAACCTCTCTTATCCGCCTTGGCAGCACAGATCAGATGAAAAGAGGCCCTGTCCTCACAGAATAATACTCACAAAAAGGATGGAGGCACACAATAATAAACATTTCACCGCTGCTGTTCCTCACAGATGTACCTTACTGCTAACATGCTCCAAGGTTAGACAATGCCTACCACACTTGGCAAACCTCCCTTATTTTTTTATCAGTTCAGAGTGTGGAACCTTTTACTGGAAGCTTTTTTCCCAACTAATTGTCTCTGTACTGTTTAAGGCAAAGCTGGAGCACAAGCAGTGACAGAAAATGATTTCTGAAAACATTTTTGCTTCTGAATAATTTTTTGTCTTTAGACTGGTTGATGATTATCGTCCAAGTTCTCCTCGAGTTTGACTGACCACCAGTCACACAGCATCATTTTTACTCCTAACAGGATGGGTACCTTTCATCTTGACACAGTCAGTTAAAACATAAAACTGGAATTCCAGTAGGAGTGAAGTGACTTTGATAGAAAGAATAAAGTAGTGTGAGGTATCTGCCTTATATCTGGACTCTGAGCTACCTAATGTCCAAACAAACACCCATGACAGCACAAGCCTCCTTGTCTCTGCCAGCAGCCCAGAGCCACTGCTGTCCTGCAAGAAGCTGTTCCATGGCTCTGTGGCTGCTCAGTCCAATAAAATCCTCCACTTTCAGAAAGCAGCTTCCTAAAAATGCAGTTGTAACCCACGTCTGCTTCTCCTAAACTAGTGACCTACAACAACAGCCAGTCCATCTTCAAGAGATTAAGGTCTTTTTATTTAAATGGCACACAATGTAACGTTCAGGTTAGGCACATAAGAAGAACAAATGGTCTCTTAAAAAGACTTTGAACTTTATTTCTTCTTCAAAGAAGTTTGGCTCTTGGAGGAAGTGGTTTAATAACTGAACTTGCCAGCACAGGCAGGAAATAGTATTTCCTATGTACATCCTGGCACCAAAACTAGATTGTAGTAGGAAAGGTTTCTGATTTCCTTAAAAAATGCAGTGGGATGGGAAGAGCAAAGCATTGCCTTGGAAAGGACTTCACTAATTTGAATTTTCAATTGCTGATTCAGAGAAAGGGTTTGGATCTGGTCTGTGGTACAAATCAAAGGGCCAGGAGCCTTTACCAGCACTGAGTGATAGGGATGGCTGGAGTTCTCCTGCTTTAACAAGAACCCCTGTTTATTTTTATCATCAGAATTTCCTCTTCTTTTGCAGGCTCATTCACAGACTGGCTAAAGGGTTTCCATAAATACTAACAAGTGCTGCCTTAAGGCTTTGTTGTGCTGCACAACATTAAGCAACAACAATAGGGAACAGCTGCTCCCAAATAGCTTTGCAGTTAATTACACCATATACCTACAGAATGTCTTCGTGCCCTACATTAAGAGAGCTATTGCACATGTACTGTCCAAATAATGATGGAAGATATTCAAGACAGTGCTACACATTCCAAGCAAAATAAATGGGAACCAGACTCAAATACTGACACTGCCCTTGCTGCCGGAGACATGAAAAGCAAAACAAATGAACATTACAGCAATAACATTATCATCACAACAGAAGAAGTTTGCGTGTATTTTCTCATTTGTATTTTTTATCTGTAAAATAAGTATTAGATGGCCTAACATCTGGTTTGTCAGAGAAGTTTGTCAGGTATTTCACAGATGTGTAATACTTTTTTTTTTACAATCTGGAACAATCACAGTCTGGCAGACAAAGAAATAACTTTTATAATCGAGTTCCTCACCCAAACACATCCCCATCTCCAAGATATGCACATGAAACATTTAAATTAAGAAATAACTCCAGGATGATAAAACCTATGCTTATAAGTGGTTTATATTACAATTTATAACAGGCACATTTGCTCAGATCTTGGCTTTCTTCAATAACTTTTCAATTCTTAGGCCCAGCTGGAAGCCTAAAAATAGGCAATAGAAAATTGGCATTTGTTTTGTTCAAGGTATTTGAAAGGATACCATATTAATCTTACCAGGGCCAGGTTAAAGGAATTCTGCAAGTCTCCAAAGAAAAAACAAATTTACAACATACATGCGGGCAACAAATGCAGCCATTTAATGTGGGATTTGAAATTGTGAATTCAGCTCAAACGTCTCCTATTCTCAAGCTTGACCAAGATTACCAACATTTCTCTCAAACATGTCCAATCTCAGCCTGTTCTCTGTCTCTGCTCTGGTTTTGTTACTGTCCTTCCACTAGTACATCTTATAAAACACTAAACCATAGGCATCCAAAGGCAAAGATGACAGCAGCATCTGTCTGGTGAAGGAATAATGGCAGATCCTGGCATAAGGTTAGGTCTGTCCAGAATTTTGCTCAGCCCCATCTTTTTCAGCAGTCCATTGTGCAAAGTTAGGAAAGTAATTTCAACTCCATGGGCCTCACTTTTTACACATCTACCATGCTGCTGGTAATGCTGGCCTTTGGAAAGGGATGCTATGCAGCTTCTGTAGAAAAGGGAGTTGCCATAATATTCCCTTCTTTTTTAACATGCAATGGTACTACAGTTCAGAAGAATAAAGAAAAATTAAATTAAAAGGCCACAGTCCATTTTATTCCATGAGATTAAAAATAACCTCAGAATTATTCATATTAAAAGAAAAGCACAACTAGATTCTGTCTCTAGGTAAAACAGAATCATAAATATGCTGAGTTGGGTGTCTTCTAGTTGGTGAGCAGTCATCTGAGCCAAACGTTTAGAAATATTTATGTACTCACAGATGTAGAAAATCATAGCTCCCTTATTTATCCCATGAAAAAATTGCTGTGGCTGGGCCAAGCCATGTGCTACAGTAATGGCATCAAATGCAGCTGCACTACACACTGCTCAGGAAGGAACTGCTGCTAATAAGCCACAATTTAAAATACTTTAAATTGCAAAGTACTCTTTTGAGTAAAACATGCCATCTCTGCCAGGGTTAGGGTGCCTGGCCCTAGACACTACACGCCAAGGATGTGTGAGATGAAGCTCCAGTAAGAGCAGCCTGTGATTGTGGTTATGCTGAAGGTCCTGCTGAGCCACACCACACTGACAGAACTCAGAGAGGTGAATCAGCTGCTGCTTGTGTTTGTTGCACCAGCTGGGGTTCATGAACTTTCCCCTGACCTCTCTTCTAATTCAAGACTTTGTGGTTTTTCAATGATTTAAAATTTTAGCTTGAATGTGTATATATACATACGTGTGTGTGTTTATATGTATATATAACCTCCACTGTGCTAAAATTAGGTTCTCCACAGCTAAAACTACCAAGGGACAAAAGCAGCTCACATTTTAGTCACTGCTAGGGGCCAAAAAGCCATCCTCTTCCTGCTCAGCATTACTAAAAGCAGCTTCATGCCAGCATGACAGATGTAGAGAGGTACCACTGTCTCAGTGTGTCTGCATTGCTCAACTTTTAATGTGAGCCTGTTATTCTGGTCACTGCAACACTCAATCCAGAGCTGGCACTGGTACCTCCACAAGGCTCTGGAAGTGCTGGTAACCAATGTGCAGCCCACCACCCTGCCACGTTCTTGGCTGTAGGTGGGAGCATGGAAAGGGAGAGCATCAGTTCCTCCTGGGCAGGATTTAGATCCCTCAGTCTCAGCTGGATTTCCCTGTGCTTGGGAAACCCAAGTTTTCTGTCTACAAGATCAGCACTACACCTATACTGGCACAGAGAGCCTCTACTCAGTAGCCGTGCTGAATCCTAATTCAGAGCTTTTCTTTGGAACAGCACTGATGTGTCCACCACCACTCTGGGGTAGAATGGTGCTCAGATGCAGGAGTTAGAAACCCTGTACAGGTTCATAGAGAGAAATGAGAGACACTAAATGAAAAACCTATAAATATAAATCTGAACCTCTTCTATAATCAAATAAGGAACAAGACTCCTTAGATAACAGAGCTGAGTGCCACCCAGCCATCCAGACTTTGCTTTCACTTTGTTATGAAACTACAACAAAAATCTCCCTCACTCTCTGCACCTTAGCTGATGGTCAAACAGCATCAAGAAACAGAAATATCCATAACCCTAGATACAGAATAAAACAAGACATCTTTTTCCTGCTTCCCTGGGATAGTCAGAGGAAGTCACAAATGACACATGAAGCACGCATGGAAGCACAAAGCATGCAATATTCCCTATCTTTTTGCAGTTTCCCCCTGTGAAGACCAACACTAATCACAAAAATTTTCCCACTTAGGTGATTGAACTGTCTTGATGCATAAGAAGTCCATGTTAGAAAATGTGTGTCCCCTGAGACTCCAACGCAGGATTTTTTAGTCTTACACCTCATTATTTGCTCAGGGTTGAAATTCAAAATATACCTACTTTCTTTTATTAGGCTCCAGTCCTGCAGTTACAAAGATGAATCGTGGCCCTGCTCTCCCAAAGACAGGCTGGACCTACTTCACATAGCTCAAACACCACACCACATACAATTAGCATGCAAGACTTGTTGCCTGAGGGTATTGGAGAGGTCAGGAGTATTAACAGGTTCAAAGCAGGATTAGACAAATCCATGCAGGATAAAGGTCCATCAGCGGATGATCACTAACCACTACTATCTGAAACCCACAGAGCATGTTAGGAGAAGCACTGCTGTGTCTGTGTCCTACATCTTAGCCTCTTCCTTGAGATCCACTGCTGTACCAGGCTGAAAACAAGATACTGCTCTGGACAGTCTGGCAGTCCTTATAGGAAGGAGAAACAACAACATGACCAAAAAACTGTGAAGCAAAAGTCAATAGTGACAGCAATGAAGGCAAAGTAAAAAAAGTCTAGTCTCTTTTTAAAGGGAACCTTAATTATTGAAGACAGAACACAGAGTGTAAACTCATTCCATCACTGCCCTTCCTCATTCCCTTTGGTCCTTGCTCCAAAGATGAACAGGCTGGAGCTAGCTTTTGTACCACCATTGGTGACACATAGCTCAACAGTCAGATACAGGACAGCCCTGGTGGGTTTGAGTTGGAAGAAAGCCATCCTGAATCCTTGTCTCCTTTGAAGCATCTGAAGCTGACCCCTCTGAATCCTCCTCCTCTGCCACTTGCATTTTCAGACATTCAAAACTCAGTTAACTTTCACAGCAAATGATGAGTCTAAGAGAACAAGACTGTTCCTGGGCTATTTTGTCATTAATTGTTTTAACAGGGCTCTTTCCTTTACCTGCTACCGTTCACATTTAAAAGTCCTTCATTTTGAGAACGTTTACTTTAGTGGATGAAAATGTGCTTTTGAAGTATTTCTGCTTGGAAACAAGATAAAAAATACTTCAAGAGTGATTTTATACCAATGTAACATTTTCATTTAAAGTAGACAAACAACAAAGTGCTTAATGTTTGTTTTTGCCTTAGTTACAGGCAACATTTTCATGAAAAAAAAATCCTACCCAGGTACTTAAATAAATATGCAAAAATAAGATTCATTTTGGGCTAAATTCAGAGTAAGACATTTAAAGGTACATGTGCCTAGAAAGTCTGAAATACAGCTATGCTGTGGTGCTATTGATGCAATTTGAAGGCTACTAAATTTGGGGAATCAAACTGACACACTAGGGATCAGGGCCAAAGCTGTGTCAGTTATGCCAGTTCTTGGCAGAGAAGAATAAAAATGTTTCTACTTCTATTTGAGTAAATATGAAGAATTTGCAGTAAATATACAAATATTTTAAATACAACAGAATATTTCATCTGCTGCTTAATTATATTTGTAATAAATTAATACTTACATTTTTAAAACACAGGTATCTTTAAAAACATTTTAAGTAACAGTAATGTTAAAATTAAAAAATGACATTGAATTAGGTAATTCTGAAGAAATAATAATAATTTATTTGGAAGGTTGGAAGTGGCATCCAATTTTCTTTCCTCTGAAAATGTTTACTAAAATCAAGATAATTCAAAAAAGTTTCAGTGACTTGAACAGAATTACTCCAGGAAGGGAGAAAGGAAGTACATATTGAAATATTGAGTCCAGTTCTGTATGCTTCTAAGAAAAGGCTTTCATTCTAATAATTTTAATTTATATGTCATATTTTTTTATTGCTCTTTAAATCATGCAGCTTGAAGGCCTGGCTTATATTCTTCTCCAGCTACTCCTGATGCAAAATTAGACACATCCTTGTGTATACATCCCTTGAGGGGTTGTGGATGGATCTTGCCACTGGATGCTACAAAATATCCTCAAATCAAGAGCTTTCTGTGTTAAACAATTCAAATCCCGGGAGCCCATCCAGCCAATTTACCAAGTATAAATATAGTCCCTCTGCCATTCACACTGAGCACAGTGAATTCCATGCAAAATCCCTGGGGAACTGCAAGAAATATTTTAATGTTCAGCACTAGTCTTTAATTCTGCATTCAAATTATGTCACTGACCACTTTTCCCTTTCCTCTTGAGGCAAGTGTCTTGCTCAGAAGGCAGGTTTCAGGAGAAGTACCTCACAGTCCTTTTCCTAAACACTCTGGCTGACCCTGGGGCTGACCCCAGTGAGTGGATTCTCTCCTAATGCACAACCCACATAACACATGGACAGCAAAACACCTTTGGATAGGGTGTGACCCTATGGGAAGCAGGGCTTTATGCCTACACTTAGGGTGTCAACATTTCCCAGTGTAAGATCTTATTTCCAGTTCTTTACAGCTTTGCTAAATAAACTGGCCTGAAGTCTTCCATAATGAGGCTCTGCCTCAGGCTGTGTGTTTTGGAGAACTGCTCGTGTTGCTAATAAGGCACTAATCCACACTGCAGCTCGATTAGTAGTCAAAATGGTTGACAAAATCTGTAATTATAAAAAGAAAAGTTCCCTGTGCTGACATATCAAAACAGACCTCTCAGACCACAATAGGGAACAGCCAGGATAAAAGATTCTCTGCTCCATTAGCTGTAAGGAGAGTGGGTAGGAGTTTGGCCTGAATAAAACATACTGTGGAAGGAAGAAATATTAGAATCAAATGCTCATATAAAAGCTTTGCTGCAACATCAATAATCTTCAAAGTACTTAACTGGGGAGGTAGGCATTGCAATGCCTCTCTGACAGATGGGAAGATGGAGGCACAAAGAAGCAGCGTGGCTCCTTGCAGGCCTGTGCAAGGCAGCACTGCATCCTCAGAGAGCATCCTGGGGTGTAAAAAAATAAAGATGCCCAGAAAGAGATGCCAAAAATCCACCCCCTTACTTCTGAGATTTATTTTACTACCACTGCAGTCAGAAACAAGTTGTACAATGTCTTGCTAAAATTGAAATTGCTTTCTTATGGGGAGAACAGAAAATTTCTCACCAGGAATAGCAACAATTGTTATCTCTAGGATGTACAATTTTCATAAAGTGAGCAAATAAATCAAACTATGAGAATCAAAAGGTATTAGACTGAGCAATTTTTTTTTTTTTTTTTTTTTTGCAGGAAAGAAATCCTAAAAACTAACACAGAAATTATATCAATGATGTAATTGAGAGCACAGTACCGTAAAAACAGCACCTCTTGCTACTAAGGATTTAACCAAGGGCTCTACAAGCCTTTGGCATTAGTAGTCCCCATTCCTGGGCCAAGCCCTGCCCTGGAGGAGAGGTGAGAGGATATGTTCAAAGAGGGGGATGAGTCCCAGAGGGCAGCCTGGGCTTCCCAGTGGGAACAAGGGTGGCGTCTTCAGCAGCCCAGCACAAAGGGGAGATGAGTGTTGGGTTTGGGAGGGGAGGCAGACACGCAGGCGGGCTCTGTGCGGGGCTGGCACACGCGGCTATTTCCGAGCAGACGGTCACTTCCTCCTCCTCCTGCCCCAAATGAGCCCCAGCCCACGCAAAGTTTCCAAGCCTTTCATTAGTGGTTGCGTTAGTGTATCATGGCTATAATGAGAAGGCCGTAAAAATCCAAAGTTAGCTGAGGGTCCTTAACCATTATGTGGCTCGCTTTCCAGATTTTTATTTAAACTTTAATGACTGCCACATAAGATCAAGCAACAACAAACAACATTTGTATTACAGCTGTATTATTTAATTCCCATTAGCCGAAAATGCCAGGCTACTGGCCAGTAGCTCAGGAAAATAAGTGGTGACAGGTGAAAGAAAAATACCCTTCCGTTATCTCTTCAAGCCACTTTAAAGCCTGAGGCTCTGCAATGTCATTTACACCTAATGAAACCTAATGTCAAACCACACTATTTAGCCAAATGTTATCCTTTTAGGAAAAAAATGGACCTTGCTACTTTTAAGGACATGGTGCTTTTTCTGCCATAATTTCTACTGTCTAATTAAACCATGATAGAACTGATCCCTTTAGATTTGTTATTAACTTATTTATTTCTGCTTTTGAAGGTGCTCTTAACACCACCTTATATATTGGGAGATCTAGGTGCTGAAAGCTGTAATTTACCCTCTGGTTTAATTAGATCAATGACTTTATTGGACAGCCTAAAATGTCTGAAGTAATAATCACAGCCCAAACTTCTAATTCTGCATCAAGCATAAAAGGAGGAGTGTATACTTCTCTTCAGTAAAGAGCGAACTATTTTAAAGGGCTGCTTTCATCTCTAATGGCTGCACTATCATTTTGCAGTTCAATTTGAAATGTTTTGGGTTGACCCACTAACACAACAAATGTAGAGTAACAACAGAGACTCAATGTTTTCCATCATGCTTTACAGTTTTCAAGACAAGTCCAGGAAGCAAAATTAGCAGAGTGCAAATTCATATTGATCTGCCTGACTTCTGAAAAAATAAATTTTCTTTCAATGTCAATTAAAGTTAACAAAGTGAGATTTCGATCAGGTTACTTAAGTAAAAGGTCACAAGAATGGGTTAAGAGAAGATAAATCGCATACACACAAACATCACTTTCTCAGAGAAACATACTATCTGTTCAAAGAAAAGCAAGCAGAATATGAATTTTAAAAAATGAAATGCAATCAAGTTTCATCAAGCTTCTTCAGCTTCAGTAATTTTCTTATTTGCTATATTCATTGCTTATTTATTAAACAAGTTCAGTGTTTTATAAAAAGACAAGAAAGAAAGAAAGAAAGAAAGAAAGAAAGAAAGAAAGAAAGAAAGAAAGAAAGAAAGAAAGAAAGAAAGAAAGAAAGAAAGAAAGAAAGAAAGAAAGAAAGAAAGAAAGAAAGAAAGAAAGAAAGAAAGAAAGAAAGAAAGAAAGAAAGAAAGAAAGAAAGAAAGAAAGAAAGAAAGAAAGAAAGAAAGAAAGAAAGAAAGAAAGAAAGAAAAAGAAAGAAAGAGGATTTGTAATACAGATATCTGTGGATTTTGCAATCCAGAACTTTGTGCCAAAAATAGTCCTATTGATTACAAAGGATTAAAATTACTTCTTAACACAGAAGCAGTGGAATCTGGCCTTGAGCAAAATCCCACTAAAATCTCAGAATATAAATTAGGAAAAACAGTCAATGAACTGAATATTCATGCTCTGTAACAGAATCAAAGAAATTTTGGGTGGAAGAGACCTCTGGAGGGCTCAAGTCCTACCTCCCACTTGACCAAGTTTCCCATAGGTCTTTCCCACTACCTTTCCTGTTCTACCTTCCCAGAGAAATTTGTTTCTTAATTTCCAACCAGAACCTCCCATTTTCTGCTATTTTCAACTGTTACCCCTTATATGGTTTTGCTAGCACTGAGAAGACACTGTTATCCTTGTCACCCTCTTTAGGTCACTGCCAGTTGCCATTGTCCCTTTAGCCTCTTACCTGGAACTGAACAACACCAGCTTTGTCAGTTCTTTCTGGCAGCTCGAGTATTCCAGGCCCTGGACCATCATTACAGTCCTCTACAACTCCTCCACATCACTCCTGAACAGGAATGGGACAAGGGAACAGAAAAGGGGTGCAACTGGATTCACTATTCCAAGTGCAGACTCAACAACACAGAGTAGAGGAGGGTAACAGCTCAACTTTAACTGGAACATGAACAGAACACAGCTGGCTCCAGGAAGAGCAGATTTATCCCATTTATCAAGCTCAGATCAAAATTCCAGACTTTTCTGTCATACTGCAGTTTCATAAGGCCTACTAAATGCAGGAAAGTGTTATTTTTAATTTCTTTTGATTTATAACACCCTATAGCATAGGGAGAGTAATTTGCTAGTACAGATCCTTATCCCCCTGATTTCATTTGGAGGAAACTGAGCAATGTTACAAAATTAGTAGCTTTCCTTGTAGGGTCAGAGAAAGGAGTGGAGATGATTTTGTCTGCACTTTTGGAGTGCAGTCATGCACACCTAACTAGTGCAGTCAGCTACCAGGATCAGACACACAAATCTAAAAGGCTTCACACAGTCATGTATTTGTAAGACTTGTGATGTGCAAAAAAAAAAAAAAAAAAAAAATTAAGAATACCTGATTAGGACACTGAATTTACAGAACCAAATCTCCCTTAGGCCAGAAATTCCTAAGGAGTATTTAGGATCCCTAAATATTTGGCAAGGATAATGAGGTCTCTCAATGATGGATTCTCTGGAATTTCAAATAAACATCTTACACTATGTGTTTACAGTCTATCTGTAAAATGTCAGGATTCTTGTGGCTAAAGCAGCAACAGGGAACTTAGGACTTGTGTTCAATTTTTGGATTTGCCACAAATTTCCTCTGTTTGTCTTTCTGCAGCTCTCCTCCCCAAGTGCACATACAGAGAATCATGTTCTTCTTCACCCAAATAGCTTTTGTAACCTAAAGAAATTAACAGACAATTTTTTCACATTATAATTATTAAAAGAGGCACGTCAGCCACAGCAAGTACCTTCAGGAAGCCAGAGGACATTCCTTATAGAAGTATCTGTCTTGGAAAAGGCCCAGCACTGCCAAGTCTACTACTAACTCATGTCCCCATGCCACACCCACATGTGTTTTAAATCCCTCCAGGGATGGTGACTCCCCCACTTCCCTGGGCAGCTTGTTCCGGTGTTGGACACCCATTTTGTCCTCATCTCCAATCTTAACTCCTTTGGCACATTGAGGCCATTTTCTCTTATCCTGTAACTTGTTACCTGGGAGGAGACACCAACACCCACTTTCTGCTGCTTTCAGGCAGTTCTAAAGAGAAGAAAGTCACCCTAAAGCCTCCTTTTCTCCAGGCTAAACAACCTCAGCTGCTCCTGAAAAGACTTGTGGCTCTAAAACCTTCACTGGCTCCATTGCTGTTCTTTGGGCTCTGCCTTGTGCTGCTCCCTTCCCTGCATTTCCCCACGTGGGATGAAGAGCAGTTCCTGGGCACAGTGCCAAAGCAGCTGGTACAATCATAGGTGGAGATGGTATTTTGGGTCTAGGAAGAGGCTCACAGTTATTATGAGCTAACAGGACCGGACACAAAGCTGTTTTAAATGCAGGATGGTTACCCAGCTATGCACCCCAACCACATGCAGTGGGAATTTGTGCCACAATGAGCAGTCTCAGTTAGAGATGGGAGAGGAAGAAAGGCTAAAACACCTTACTTCCTTGCTTGTCTTCCAGTATCTGTGCTAGACTAAGTCTGGTCCTTCAGCAGGGCCTGCCCAGCCACACTTTGCTGTTTAAATGAACCACTTCTAGGTCAGCCACTTGTAGACAGCAGTGTCAAGTGTACAATGACTTTTCAAATTTACCACTTCAGGCCTGCTTTGCTGCTTCTCTTTTTCTTCTTCTTCCCTTCCAGTTCAGTCCCTTTCCACTTCTTTCCATTTATTCCTCCTTACCTCCTAACTCAAATTTTCTACCTTTCTCAGAAACATGAGCTCCCATGACAGCGCTATCACACTGCTCACTTCACTTGTCAATTTTACTTCTCTTCATTGACTTGCTTCTATCTTCTCCTTCAGAATATAACTTAAGTAGTTCACAGCCTTCTCCTAAAGCCTCACAAACAGGACAAATTACAGTAAAAAAAGCAAACTGAAACTCTTTTACCTGGCTGTGACTTTAACAGAAATTTTATGTGACATACCTTAGATAGATTGCACTCACACTACTGATTAAACCTTGCCTCACTTTGGAGAACCTGACTCATCAACATTAAGGAAAGTGGCCAAAATTTCAGGTAACTAACCTGTTAATCTCCAAGTGGGTTTTATGAATAAGAACATAAATTGTTAATAAGTCAAATACTGCAAGTCTTCCTTGCATGGTCCACTGGGTCTGGTTCAAATCCAATAAGAGGTACCAATGATGATAGGACAAAAATAAAGGATGAAAATGCATTTGGAATAAAGCACCTATGCATAACACTGATAGGAATTATTGGGAAAAGCTGTGCAGTTCTGGTTTCCAAACTTTAAGAATGGAAAACCTCCAAAATGAACATGAACATGATATATAGTTAATACTACTATTAACAGATAACAAGTTCTGGATTTCAAAGACGGGGAGAACTGTCTAAATAATCCCAGGCATTGGGAAGCTGCTCATCCCTCTGAGTCCCAGTGCTCCTTCTAGCAGGACTATGATTCACATCATTTCACTAGATTCAAATCCTTATAATTGACAGTGCCTTTGTGTTTTGTTACAATCTTGTCTTTCAAATTCCTCCATAAACCCACTTTTCCCAAATACTCAGTGTTAGTCCAGAGTTACTCACTCCTGCCAAGCCCTCAGCAGATTTCAGTGTGCTTTAGTTAGATCACACAGGAAAAGCAGTGCCCTAATGAAATCAATTCCTAGGAAAGCTTAAATTGCATATGTGTTTTTGGATAAGAACTTGTTTCTTCATGAGGGGGATGAGATTTTTCCACTAGGTTTAGTAGATCAGGGTGACATGTAATGTTACCACTCATACATACATTCCAGTGTTTATGTAAGCAGCTTCATCAAACCCATCATGGTATTATGTAGATGGTTAAAATTAAGCAGTGTAGTATGTAAGTGTTTATAGGATTAGACCCAGAGATTTGAAGCATATAAAAGGCAAGTTCTGTCTAGAGCCACTATGTGAGAAATGATGAGCTGAATGCAGGAATAATGCCAGCAGTCTGACCCTGTATTTTTTTGCAAGACTATCACCACAAATCCAAATTTGAGGGGCAAAACTTACAGATCAAAGTTTAAGAATTCAGGATTCACAGGAGGACGAATAAGAAATTTTTGCATTGCCTGCAAGTCCTTGAACATTTCAGATTTCTGGTGCACATTTCTGAAAACAAAAACTCAATAGTTGCCCATTGCTCTTAACACAAGGAGTGCCTGATGTTTGCTTCACCGTTCACTGAGTCTGCGAATGACAGGAAGAATGTTGACATTTTTTGCCACACATACGGGAAGAAACAGATCATCTCCCTCTGAAAGGTGCTTTATTTTATGTGAGAAAAGACAAAACTCTGACTTCCACATCAAATAAATCATACAATAAGAACATTATTTTTAAAGGGAATGAGTATTTTGCATATTAATATTAAATGACATCTGAGCAGCAAATATAGAAATTATAATATTCAATATCTCACAGAGAGCTGACACAGAGCAGAGGAGTTCTGGTTACCAAGCTGTCTTAAATCTACAGCCTCAAAAAAAACCTTCATCAAAATTTAATATTCATGCAATAGGGACTCTTTCATTGTTATGAAAACTGATTAGGGTCAAACATAAAATCTTGGGTGCTTCATTTACTCCCTTCCTCCACAAGCAAAAGAAAAAAAGAGGTGCAAAAATCAACCCAAGAAAAAAAAATAAACCTGGCAAGCATTTTCCTGGCAGCATTTCAGGGAGCTGCTATTTTGTATTTGGTAAAGATGCAGTCCTTACCAGCCAACACACAGACCCTGACAAGGAAAGGGAAGGCACATTAGTAATTCAAATAAGGGGCAAAAGAGACAGACTAAAATTAAAATGTGCACACTTATTTTCTAGCAAATCAGCAACAGCATACAATCTAGTAGGAAGGGGGTAACAGAGCTGATAATTTTTTAAAAAAAGATGTGGGCAAAGCTCTTCTTTTTGAAGAAGTCACAGAGCTAAAATAACCATATTGTTAGGCAGTGACTCATGGGAACAAAGACAACAATGCTATCTAGGATCGTTATATTGGTGCCTTTTAATCATAATGTTGGTACAGTTTTCCCTCACTCTGACCTAGTTTAAATAGTTTAGAAAGCTTAATAGGCAATGCTGCTTACAGCACTGTCAGGGGGACCTGAATATATACAACAAGTCCTTTTGTGAATGAAAATTACTGATTCATGGCCCGTTACACTCCATGAATTCAGAGAAACAACAGTGAAGTTAACTCACGGAAGTTTCACACAACTGAGTCTGAATTTGTGCTCCTGCACTTTCCAAACATTCGTGTTTACAATCTGGCATCATCAACCTGGAACAGCTACCCGTGTCACAGTGCTTCAGTGACAGCAGGGCACAACCCACCTCAGGGCAAAGTGTAGGTAAAAATTCTAAATTTAAAAACCACTAAGTTGAGCAGGAAATGTTTTCAGTTCTCATAAAAAAGATTTATGAGAACAATGCTTTCACTAAAGTTTTTTTATAGAAGTTTTTGTATTTTAACTGACAGGCTGGAAATCAAGAATTTTCAGTCTTGCAGTTTTCAATGGAAACAAAAAGGTTGCCAGTAACCACCATTTCTAGCAGAAATATCCTTTTGGCAAGAAATGATATCTTTGTTCATTTTCTTATTGAAAAACATTGATCCATTCCAGTGATTGATGTCAACTATAGGACACAACTGTATTTTCCATGGGATAACTGATGAACTTGCTTTTAGTGTTAACTAGATTAATGTGTGCTATCATCTGCAAGTTTATAGTCCACCAAAATATAAAAAACCCACTTTTCTGAACCTCTGCCTCTGAAGTCACATATGTTACCTACAGATACTGCTTGAACTTGTGCTGAACATAATTAAGTTGTTCTGTGCATCCCTGTGAGCCGCACTGGCCATCGCTCTTTATTTGCAGGGTGAAATTTTCTCCCACTGCAAAGCCCAGGCAAATCTACTGGAATCATTAAGGGGCTTTGCTCAGCTGCAGCAGTAACAGCCCCACAAGGGACACCCTGCCCTTCCTCTGCTGCTTAGTCTGGGTCAGCTCCTGGATCCCACAGAGACCAGCATAAAGGACAGTGATGAAAATGAACCATAAAGGAAACTCATGAGGTCAAGCCAGTGCGTGCATTTATTCTATCCAAGATTCAATGCTCAGTAGTAGGGAGCTGCATGACCTCCTCCAGTGACTGGTTTGGAAAAGGCAACTCCTAACATCTATATCCTGACTTTAGAAAAATAAAGCTATCTTTCCAGAATTATTGACCAACAAAGCTATTTCTCTAGATTTCACACAAGCAGGATTTATTTTTTTCTCCCCTCTGCCTCTCTGGCACTGAAAGATATTCTCAATTGTACAGAGGAAACAGATGCCTTGATTTCTCCATGTGGCTCAGCCCTGGACTATTACAAGGAAAAATGTCCCAGCTGGGATTTTCAGAAGCATTGGCTTAATCCTCCTCCCACGAAAGCCACTGGTAAAAACACCCATGAATCTTCAGTTGGAAGAAAAGAGGACAGTGCTAAAGACTCTCAAAAACCTCACTACTGCCGCATGTGGACGTGACCTAATCTTGTTAGAGAAAAGTTCTCTTCTGATTACCAGATAGATTCTATTTTCTCCCAATGAATAAAGATTAATGCACAGCAAAAATTCTCCTTAAATAAGGTTTTCTCAAGGCAAATTAAGGAAAAGGGTTTTTAAGCAGCGTATTGGAAAAAAACACAAACTGGAACAGACCACCAGGCAGCTTGGAAGAGCAAAAGTTTACTTTGTAAAACCAAACTTTGCAACCTTAATTTTGTTAACATGAGAGTATCCTCTAATTTTATCTACAGCTACCACCTTCTCCAAGTTACAATTGCCAAAAAAGGTCAAAATATCTTAACGCTACATTCCACCAAGTCACTAAATGGAACAGAAGTCGTATTACTGTAATTCATAATTCAGAACTCAAATTTCGTAAGACAACATAAGCAATGTCATTTTAACCACACTAATTCCTTCACAGTTAACATGAGTGGGTGTTGGTGCAATCCAAGCTGAAAAAAGCCATCTAATTTCAGCAAGTATACCACAAGCCAACTTGGCAACCCTCCACATGGATCAGACAAATGTCTGCTCTGTTGAAGCTGAAGGCACAGTGATAATTATCACCGCTGATACAGCATCAGTGGTAATGACAGTGTGGTTTGTAAATATGAAACAAACTAAGATTCTCTCGTTCACAAACAGGGATTTGGTGCTGCTGTGGGAACCCGCCATAAACCTGCCAGATCTGAATGCAGCCCTTGATCCAAACTAGGGCACGTTCCTGTGTAACTGGGTACTCATTCAATGGCTGCAGTGCACATTTAATGATCACACTTTTTGGGTGGGTGTTGGTAGAAGCTGGACAAACACATGACATGACAATTATATGACGATCACACCCACAGGAAGGGAGAAGCAGCCAGTGCCACCACTCCTACTGAAAATGGAGGTGCTGTGACCATTTTTCACTTTGCTCAGTACCCTGCTATTGGGGTCAGGTAGATCACCAGGAAGGAGTCAGGTCTTTCCAGAATACTTAAGCATGCTCAGTTAAAGTTTCCTAAGGCATTTAGTCAGCAAGAAAAACCTCTCAAACTATGAAGTCAAGGAAAGACAGATAAGCTGTCATTTAATTAGACAGCAGAAGTCATAATGGATGAAATAGGTAGGTGTTTCCCAGCCCAAAACTGCAGCCACACAAGATACATCAGAAACCTAAGCTTTGATTCCTGCCCTGTCCCTCCAGTGGCAGCAGAATCCAGAAAGGAATAATGGTTTTGCAGAGGTTTTTGGCTCAGAGAGCCCTTCTGACACACCACAAAGCAATGCTCATGTGCAGAAAATGAGCTGGCTCTGAAGGACTTGCAGGTGATCAAGCAGCCCTCCAGACCAATGCCCTCATCAAAAGCCAATGGATCAAAAATAGCTTGAACTCTCTCATCTGTGGGACCTTAGCATGTACTGGAGGGTTTTCCCCAGAGCCAATTTAGATTTACTTATACACTGTGTCTCATGCTTTAACTCCACAACAAAAATGCTACTCTGCTATTCTATTAATGAATATTTGTTCTTCATGCTTCTTCAGGAGAGGTGAACTTGGCATTTAAGGCAAAAATATTATGAAATTTCCAGTTACTAAGCAATATCAAGTCATTAGGAAAGATTCTTGTACATAGGTATTGGCTCCAATAAAAGGTTTTTGAGCAAGTTCTCCCCTGGATAAAAACCAAGATCAATGGAACATTTTCAATTACTTCAAAATAATGTGACATGGAAATGCAGTAGCTATTTCCTATTTTTAATTGTCCTCCTCCCTATTTAATGCTATCTTTCTAAAATGCTAACAATCACTTAAAACCATGAGTTTTCACTTTCCCTCAGACCATCTTTTTCCATTACAAAAGTCTTGAGCTCTTTCACTCACCAAAAACCTTACGCAGGGGCAGAGAAGAACCAAACTAAACTTTACATTTCTTCTAAGGTTTTTTTTTAAATTAATTGGCTTTGCCCACATAGGATTGATCTTATCTCATCCCACACTTCTCGCTACTCATTGCAGGTGCAGGATTACCTGGAGAGTAACTGACATATTCTAGAGACTGGATTGGGGTTTCCCTGCTCCATTCTCGCTCCACTGCTTTTTTTGGTTAGAAAACACAATGAACTCCTAATCATGAGCACTTGGTTCAGCTACACAGTTGTAACTGAATTGTCAGGGGCCTGTCAGCATGCAAAATAAGAAAAATAGAAGTATAATAGAAATCTTTATCACCAGTTCTTAGAAGAAACAAATTAAACTGATTTGTGTATCCAGAGTAGTGGTGGATATTTGTATATGAAAACTAATTGGATTTTAAAATAAGAGATGAATTTCACATATCTGTCAGATTGTATGAAGCTAATAATCTTTACTATTTTATTATAATTATAGGTCCAGGTAGATCAGAAATATTGTATCTCAAACATATGAGTCTCCTCTTTGACGACAGTTTTACTATCTATTTCATTAGCTGTCTGGCAAGTCAGTTTTGTAAAGATGAAGCAAAAGTGAGACAAATTTGCTGGAAGACAAACTCCAAACTGGACTGGGTGGTTTGCTCTATTCTGTCACTGCTAATGGAGTTCAGCTCTATTACTTATGAAAAAACCCTCTGGTATGTAAAATGCTTACTTTACTGCCATATCATTTTTACTAATAAAACCAAGGGGGGGACCTGCTTTGAACCCCCCTCACACAGACTGCAAATACCCACAGGGTTCATGCAAGCTCCAAAATTCATCCAACCACTGCTAAACAAAGCAGTTCTCATCCCCTCTCCAGTTCATCTCTGCAGTGGGCTATGCTCAGGCTTGTGCCCTATAAAAGTAGGTTTAAATTCAAGATAAATTAGCCCACATGGAGTTCAGTGCTAGCCTAGCTGAACTGCTCTGGGGAACACAGCTTACCTTGTTGGCACACGGGTGAGAGCCAAAGCCGTGTCTCTACTCTCACAAGAATGGGTAAGACAACAGATGTATTTTTAAGGCCCACACACAATTTCTCCCTTCAACCATTACTCCACATTGAAATGCAATCTTGCTTTCATTAGGAAAGAGATACCTTCTAACTGAAGTTACTATATCTGGAATGAAAACGTATGTATCATATGGCAGCCTCATTTTATTTCATTCCTATCACACTGTAGCGCCTACTTTTCCTCCTCCTCGTTCTCCAAGCTGTTGTTTGTGTATAGCATGCACATTAGCACAGATAAACTGCTCACTGAGTGTAATGATTAATGATTGAATAGTGCAGTTGTTGCAAAAATAAGTCATGCAGTGAAGAGAGATCTGAAGATTATATCTAACACCAGGGGATGGCTTATTAATCTTACTTCTTGAAGAATTCGTGAGTAAATCATTCTCCTTTATTAATGATATTTCACTTTGCTCCATGAGACATCTTTTATACATCCAGAAGGGCAATTATCTGTTTAGGCCAGGAAACAATATTAGTTACAGACAGTGCTTAAATGTTTGATCTAAGTCACTTAAATAAAAAAGGGAAAAAGAGAATGAAGCACACTCCAAAGACTACCCCAAACAGGACTGCATATACAGGGAGGTTGTTTTGGTTCCCCTCCACCTGGAAATGACAAATTATGTGCTTTTTTGAATCTCAATTAATGTGAAGTTTGCATACTCTAACAGTGATATAACAACTCAGGGAAAACTACATTACTTTTATATCTTCTGTGTCTGAAGGAATTCTATTATATGTGAGGTGGTTAAACATGTCTGAAATGGTTTATTAATATAAAAGTCTTTCAAAGGGAGATCTTAAATTCTTGATCACAATGAGACATTGAAGATGGAAAGTAGAGGTTATAATTTAAAAATAAAAAACCCTCTTCTTGGTTTTAAACTCTCATTTTTTCCAGCTGTCCATCATCTGCTATCCACAAAAATATTGGAAGACTTAAGGAGGGAAAACCTGTTTAATAGTAGCATTCCAAGAACTGTAACACAAAAAAACCACAATGCTAATACAAATCTATAAATAATCTCCAAAAGGATATTCATTAATTAGTTTTAAACACCTTGAATATGGAAATAAAAAATTCAATTATTATAGAAATTGCATTAGATAACATGGGTTGATCACAGAAGTGCTTTGCAGATTCACAAAACTGAAAAATATCTCCCATGGATTTCAAAATATTACTAAGCTGAGTCATAGTTACCCCTTAGATTAATAAATCAATTAAATGCAGGTTTATTTGACAGGTAGTTAACTAACGAAAGGCAGCATGGTCTAGTGGATAGAAACAGAAGGAAACAAAATAAATAAGGGGAAGTTATACTTTGTTTTCAAGCGTAGGCTAAGGCAAAGGATGATCTGCAGGGAGGACTCTGCAGAGATGCTCTTGCATGTGAGGCATTTCACAAAGGTGCTCTGATAGGGACACCTGCCTGGCCAGGGGCTGTGTGAGATTTGCACTCTCACCAAATGCCCCTGGGTGTAATTGTTGAACTGGAGCTGCTCTTTTGGGTGCCACAGGTTCTGCTGCTGCCAGGCTTGTCAGCTCAAAGCAGGAAAATGGAATTTGGAGCAGAGGAACTGCAGCTCTGCCTTGTAAAGAAATCACAAATGAGCCTGCACTGAGAGATCTATTTGGGTTTTGGAAACATGAACATCCTTACAGACTGCATCTGTCATCTGTTAATAAAATTATTTAATTTAAAAAATCATAACAGGAAAATCTGGTAAAAAATACTCTTTTAATAAGGTATCTATATTGAAAGGGGAAATAAAACCTATTCAGCAGTGCAAGAGTTCCATTTTCAGAATGAACCATCTCTGGTAACGTGGCAATTTTTTTGACAGTACCAATCTGCCTGACAGTGAGAGGACACTTATATCATTAATAAATGCTTTTGTCTGGAATTTGAAGTTGCTTTATGTTTTAAGTTAAGTTGTTTGCTGAAAAAAAAAAAAAAAAAAAAAAAAAAAAAAAAAAAAAAAAAAGAGAGCCAAAAAAACCCAACCCTAAACCTCCAAAAAACCACCAAAATCACCTACAAAAAAAGGAGAAGTAATGACAGAAACAAAATTGATCTAATAAAGTTGGTTCAGGATTTTCACTTGAGTACATTCTAGATATTCCTAATTTTCATTTGGTTGGTACTTTTGACTCAAGAAAATAGTGAGCATCCCAATCATACTTTAAAGCCAAAAATATGCAGGTCAAAATATGACTGCACTTTGTATCAAAGACTGGTTCTGACTGCAATGTGTTTTCAGCACCCAGCTTCAGATTGTGTATTTTTTATTTTCATTTTCAAGCTCATCTGACCAAAATGACACAAGAGCCCCTTTCCCTTAAATTCCCAAGGCATATTAAGATTCCATTTCACTGGTTCATTTCAAATCCAGATTTTATGTTGCCTGATAATCATTACACTACTGACACAAGCCGTACCTGTTCATCCACATAGTATTCAAAACTGGGGAAAAGGGGTTTACTCAAAGCCATCCTTTCACATTCCTAGGTGTAAAAAGCTATGTTGAAGGTATGTTGAAGCTTTTGGGCTGCTACAAGTCTACCCCACAGAAGTTTTTATAAAATAAAGGTTTGGCCTGCAGTGCAGTTACCCATTACAAAGAGACCATGGTCTGTTACCTGAACTTGATCTTTCCCTCCACTCAGCCCCACATCACAGCACCAGGTTATGCAGAAAAGCCTCAACACAAAAGTCAGATCCAAATCCACATTTCTAGAACACAAGAGTCTCTGCAGGGGCCCTAACAGTGCCCTGGATTTGCTGAGAGTAGTTCTAAAGAACAAAGGTAAAAAATAAAACAATCTATTTGAAAACAGAATTATGTATTTTCATTGGAACTACCTCCAACCTCGTGCAGGCCTCAGTGACCAGAAAACTGGGTACCAAAGTGATTAGAAAAGGAGAATAAAGGTTAATAATACTTATTCTTCTCTGAGAATTCCCTACAGTCCTGCTCAGGAAACCAAGGTAGTGAACAACAGCAAAAAATCCAGCTTTTCCAGCAGGTGCCTGGCTAATATTTGAGAAACAAGCAAATAGGTGATCTTTTTAGGGACAAGTGTATACCCATCTGTTGTGTCAACCAATGTCTCATCCTTCTAATCTGGAATATTAGCAGATATGTTCAGATTCTCAAACCTGACCTGCTTCTGAGAGGAGAATTATTCAAATAGGTTACACCAAAATAATCAGCAGTTAAAAACTAACATCAGTAGATAGTGACTCTATCAGCATTTTTCTCTTGCTGCATTTTTTTTTCTTAAGTAATTAAAAAGTGTCTCTGAAAGAGCAGTATGTACAGTATGTCATAAAGTCTCTCTGAACTACCTATATTTACCCCTGAAAGTGAATTCTTTATAAGACCTAGGATATCAAAGAAACGAGGGATCAAAGTAGTTTTAATAAGCAACCCAGTGTTTGTAGAACCTGCACTTTCATGTATCATGTTTTGTTCAAGTTCTTAATTTCGGTTCCTCACCACAGAAGGCACTTAAGATAACTATCTATAACCATATTGTCATGTTGAATCCTTTGATTATTTAACATGTACACCTTAGTGAAACAAAAATGCCTTTTTTTCCCCATAATATTTGGACTTCATTGTATTTTCTCACATGAAACATAGATTTGATTTGTTTGATAGTTGGATCATACTGTAGCATTTTCTTTAGTATTTCTATTTATATATTAGCAAAGTTCAATGTAGCACAGTTTTATCTATTCTTATACACTGATGTGATCTATAGCACCTTGATCTTTTATAAATTCAAAATAAACATGTAACAAAAGACTGTAAGAACTACAGAAAGCAATGTTTACTGGGCCTTAAAAGAGAAACCAGAGGTTTCCCAGTGAACACCAGTATGCTCTTTAACATACTAAAATCAGTATCTCACCCTCTTGCTTGAAATTAGAACTTTGCTATGTTTACAAATTGTTTTGTGGTAAAAACAAACAACTTTAAACCCCCAAAACTCCCATATATGTTTGATCTGTAGTTACAATAAAATTGTCAGTAAAGACTGAGAATTACAACACTCTTGCTTAGAAGCACAGATTGAAAGATGAAGGAACTAAGATCAGACTGTATGCAAAAAGCAATAATAAAAAAAAGCAATAATGACAAATGTATCTTTTAGCTACTCTAACATCACATCTGGATATACAATTTTCATCTTGCTCTGAAAACTAACATACTCTTAGCTTGGAATCTGAATGAGGAACAAGTTTGAAACCTTTGCAGCAGCATACTGAAACATAAGCAGGCAGGTCTATTTTCTCCCCTTTCTTCCCCTTGAAAAACACAGAACCTCAACCCCAGCACCACAATAAGCACAGTAGCACTACCATCAAGATATCTCAAGAAAACCTTGTTAATAGAAACAAATATGTGACATTTTGGGTCATACATAAAGAAGATGACATTTTGCACTTCTGTTTCATCACACTCACCTGACCCAGACCCCAAAACAGGGATCTTCCTAAATACAATGGTTCTCAAGTCTAGTGGAGCCTTCAAAATGAACCAAAACCTCACACTGGAACAGAAATCAGTGCTAAGAGACTCAGACTACCTTTCCACTACTCAGATGACAAAAAAAAAATGCTGGATTCAAGTTTTCAGCTCTGGTTCTCTGCTATTCCAAAAAGGAGTGAGGGTGGTGTGTGAGGGAGGGTAACCGGTCAACAGAGCTCACTTGGCTTCTGCACACAGGAAATAACTTCAGGGGAAAGTTCCAAAAGAGGAATTGAATTCCCTGACAATACAGGCAAGAGATTTCCCTGTGTTTCTTATCTTCTAGACCAGACCTAAATCAGGCTGTCATGTAATCAATGGACTATGATAGCCTGATTATCATGTAGGATAAGTGATATCTATTAGAAAAAATTGATCCTGACATAACTCAGAAAAGGCAGCAGCTTAAAGCTAGAGGCCACAGGCCCTGGACTGGCCTTTGTACATATTTAATGGCTGTCATTTTCCTGGAGGTGCCTGAAAACAGCAAAACTCTCAAGGTAAATCTATATTGATTGAATAATCCTTGTCATCTGTTAGGACTAACAAAGCTGTCACAGTACAGCCACAAGCAAACAGATTTTATTTGATAACTTTCTTTCCATTTCACCATAGAAGCACAAGTACTAGAGTTTCAAGGGAGCCCCTTCATGTTTGGTCTGTTTTCACTCAGGTAATTCCCCAGTGGAGGCCCCTGTTTTCAGTGGCTGATTAACTGCCACGTACTTAATTAAACCTGCAGCATCAGAATTACAGTTTATGAAAGAATCAGAAGACGGCTGCCAGCGAACCCCCAGTTCTGCAGGGCTTGTGTTATATTAGGAGCTGAGCCTGAATGATTATGGCTCGGAGCTTGATAAAGATTGTAGGGGTGGGTGTGCTTGAGGCTGTCCCTTGTGACAGCATCTCCCTTTATGAATACAGAAAAATTCATCAAACAGAAATCATTAAATGGAGCAGATGGGGTTTGCTGTGTGGCTGAGGCATAAAGCGCCTGCAGATGATGAGCACGGCACGAGGCAGCCGGGCAGATCAAAACCACAGTCCTGGGGAAGGTGGGCAGTGCAGCACCTTTTGCTGTTGTTGTCCTCTCCATGCACAACTTGCTTTTACAGATGTCAGAAATAGTGTTTCCCCCCAGTCACATTCACCTTCAATCTCCCCCAAACCTCGCCTGCTTCCCATCTGCATCTGCCTCGTGAAACCCTCGCAAAACCACAGGGAAAAAAACAGTGTTGGGTAGAAAAAAAACTCCCCAGCTCCTTAATTCCCTCATTTTACACTCTGATAATATTTAATACAACATGACAGTTGTTTGTATTTTCATTGAATCCTTTTTAAATAGGTCAAACTTTTATTCTGCTTCTATTTTTAAAAGCTAGAATCTACTTTGTTTCACATGAGATTCAGGTGCCAGCACCTCGACACAGAACTGTATATGGACAGACTTGAGCTGTATTTCATTTCTCAAGGCCAATTCAACCTCTCTTGAAATGGGAGCACAAATCCAGGCATCCAAGCACCCACAAACAGGGATCTAAGAGATCCACATCCCACATGCACTTTGTCCTGCCTCCAGGTGTGAATTTCACCCTCAGAGATTTTAGAAACATCCTCTCCTATTTCAACAGAAAATTCTTACTCCTAAGCCTGCAGAGAGTACCTCAATGTAAAAGCTCATTTATTCACCTTAAGTGCATTTATCTCAACTGATTTTTTTTGCCCTTCATTAAAGGGTGTATCTTCTGCCCTCAAAGCACATGGGAAGAAAACAATTTAACAGGGAGCATAAAGTAGCAGATTTGGAGTCTCAGAATGAAGACTCCTAAAGGTAATTTTTTTGTTTCATTGGGAGGGTGAATTGTTGATTATATTAACCTTACCTGGAAGTTGCATATGTTTCAGTTTTACTTCATCTTCACCTACCAGAGCTCTTTTTAAATTCAAAAAGGCAATAATTTTATTTTATATTCATCTATATAGGCTGCCATAAAATCTATCAGTCTTAATGATCCTGTTAATTGTCTTTGGTTTTTAGCACCATTTTCACCGATTTCTTTTCAAAAGTATACATATGCTCTTTCAATGCAATCATTTTACAAATATTTTTTTATATAAAAAACTGACTCATAGCTGAAATAGTGCCACTCAGGAATCTGGGAAGTTAGCTTCACACATATCAACATTTCTAGAAAGAAAATACCAAGTAAATTGCAGCCTAGAAACTTTGCCCAGAAGCAGGATCTGTAGACCCTGCATTCTCTTAAAAACACTGGATGACTTGGATTTTTTTAATGACTGAAAACCATCAAGAAGGATTCTGATTTTTTTCTCTTATAATTCTCTCACCCGAGAAGGCAGTAACTTGGAATGCAAGTATTCCCTGCTGCTTAAACTGGACAGTGTCTACACGGAACTTTTCCACAGGAAGAGTAGAAAACAACAAAATGAGGCTTTAGATGAGCCAGAAAAATGCTCAGCTTGCCACTTCTCCCTCCTTTTACCTCATAAAATATATCTCTCCTTAAGCATGCATGGATTAACTGATCTCAGGTTAGTGCAAACTGGGAGTAACTCCTTTGATCTCAATTAAGGTAAATGAAGTAGGAGTCCTGTTGCCACTGTACCCAGGTTCCTGTACATCAGCATCCCACATTAACCAACCTCCTCCTTGGGTCCCTGTGGCAGCCCTGCAGACACCCCACACTGCACAGCCCTCACTTGAAGCATATTAGCTTTCTAAATATCAATTATAAGAAAAGAAAGAAAAATACTAAAAAAATAATATCCTTTATTCTGGGACCTTGCTCTACCCAGGTACCAGGGATTGCAGACAGCACCTCTACATGTTTTAACACAGCCCTTTTACTCAAGGACCCTTTCATAGGGAGATTTTCAGACAACTGAAGTAGCAGAGTTTGGTTCTCTCCTAAGGAAAAAAAAAGAAGTTTGACATGCTTGGGCATTAACTCTGTGTGGATCTCATTTGAACCACCTTTAGATCAAAGCACAGGTTTTTCCTGGTTATGCTTTAAAAAAAACCCACTTACTTTCTGGTTTCAAAAGGAAAAGATCTGCTGACTTAGACATCAATAGCTAGCTTAAAACTCAGTGAATAGCACTATTAACTTTTTTATTTTTTATATTTTATTGGGCCACTTGTTCCATTCCCACATCCAAATGCTTGGAGCTCTTTATAAGCAGCCAGAGGAGAGGAAATGCAGCAAAACCTTACCCATCTCAGAAACACCATCTCATTAAGACATTGCTGCTGCACAAACTGACTTCATGTGCCCCTATTCATTCAGTTACAACACAGAGCCAAATTTTCTATATTCTCAGCTGGAGAAGGGAATGGTCCTACCACAGTAAATGCTGCCTCTCTTCCCCCTCTTAGTTTCTCTGGTCTCCTGATGGACCCTACTGATATTAATGTAACATACCTGCCAGCAGGATTAAGCCTGGATTGCCTACAATCTGTTTTACAATACTAATGTGAGATACAGTGAGATAGGCAAAAGAAAACAATAATTACCTGACACATCAGTTTTCCTAACACAATTGTTTACATTCTTCTTAAATTAAAAAAAAAAGGTAGGAAAATATTCTTTCTTTTTTAACTAATGCAGCACCAAGCTCTTTCTGAGCTTTCAAAGTATGTACTTTTTTTGTAAATATGCCAAAGTCAAGGCCTGTACAGCATGTGATCTATAATAAACTTCAAAAGAACACCTTTGACATTTTAGATAACTTGCAAATGATGATGCAGAAAGATCTTTTGCCACTACAAAGAAAGAACAAAAGAACCAACATGAAAGAGAAATCAATAAACATATGGCAATTAATAAAACATTTTCTATGAATACCCTACAAAGAGTTTTACAACAGTATAAAAATCCAACAGTTGTTTCAATGTGGATTTAAAAAGTATCAGCTGTTATATTAAGATATTCTTTTTAAGCAACAAAATGTACGTAAAATAACGGATATGGATTTTGTTGTAAATCCATCAGTTGCAGTGTTATGGATCAACTGAGACTTTTTTTAAGGTGACCCAACACATTTTGTAATGAAACCATCCATTTTTCAAAGAATGAAAACAATAGCTGGAATCAGAAGCATTTGTTTGTTAACGTATGGTTCAACTCAGCAAGCCTGGCCATTTTTAGCAGCTTAAAAAAAATAACCATGTCCTGATTTTTTTAAAACACATCTATTGATTTTCTTTATAAGTAACATTACACTAACCATTAGGATGGACATTACAATATCTTCACTGTAACCCACGAGCAATAATTTATCATCATCATAAAGACTGATCTACTTGCACATTGTTAACCTGCCGTCTTCCTTTTCAGCAGGGAACAGTTCCAGTTCCATAAATACTGTCAATAAACCTTGTAAAGTCTGAGCAACCCAGGAGATAGCTTATGCTGGGACGTGCTCCCCATGTTTAATTAAACACCCTGATGGTCTGCTTAGGCTGTCCATTCTGGTCTCCACAAAGATGTGGGTCTATTCTGGTGGTCTGCTTGCATTGGTACATTCTAAGTATTTATTATGACAATGATACCTAAAGAAATGTTTTGAACTTCAGCATCAGGATATTTATCTTTTCACATTTTTGAACTAGGCAGACAATTAATTTCATTGTTATTTAAGCAAAACCTGGGCCTGGGAAATCCAGAGAAATTCTGTTTCATGACATAGTCTTTAATGGGGCCTTTTACCAACACTAGAAAATAAATTGATGAAACAGCAAAAGAATGTGCATACAGAAAATTCCTGGTGCCATAAAAGAAAGGCTCTGCATTTCCTCATGTAGTCCCTATAGTCTGTGTGTGCAGGGGTGGGAAGAGTTAACAATATTATGTTTTATGGTTTGATTCATTTCCTTCGTTGTCTGCTATGCAAAGATTGCACAGGAGATGGGTGGCCTACTTCAACATTTTTTTCAAGGCCATTGTATGTTATGGTCATATTTTCAGAACAGAATGAAGCACCTATTTTGAGGATGTGAGCAGTACCCTGGTTAATGTAGCTCAGGTAAACCTGAATAAAGTTTTTTCTATGCCCTGCATTGGGCTGAAGAGAAGCTATTTTTCATAATTAGTGTTTTGAGACCTTCTCCTGAGTGAGAACTTCCAGGTGATCAATTTAACCTTCCAAGAAATGGTGCATTTAGCTCTTTTCAGATTTTTCAACTGAGGCTCAGAGCACATTTGGCTTTCCACAACTTTGTTATCTTTGCTCTTTGAGCACTGGTGACTGGAGGGAGCCCAGCATAAGCAGCAGCACACACTATCAGCCTGAAACTTAGTGTTAAATCCTCATCTCAATAAGCCAGGCAGGACGAACAGTGGCCCAAAGAACTTTTGGAAAAGTGACAAACTAATCATGCATATAATTGCTTCTTGACTTTTGCTCCTGCTGTGGCAGGACTTAATAATAACCTCAAAGGTTGGTGTTGGAACACACACATCATTTAAATGACTCCAGGACGACATGCTGCCATAATATTATTAGTTCTTGCAGGCCTGCTCTCCAGTGTTTCCAAAAGATTCAAAAGAAAATGGCTTAAAAGCCAATAAGAGGAAGCGTGTGTCAGGTTAGTTTTGCTAATTAGAACTTGAGGCTCATTGTAACACAGATAAAAACTTGTTTGATAGCTCCTTGAAGGCAGATGATTCAAATAAACATGTGAGCCAGTTTCTGTAACTGCTTTCATGTCAAATTACTGAGCAGTCCTCTCAAATAGGAGCTATGAATGGAAAGCATCTATATTTTGGTTCATTTTGATAATTAAAGACAAATTGAGAATTAAAGACAATGAATTCAAAAGGACTATCCCTCCACACTCTGTTTGAAAAGGAAACTGGCACTTAGCATCACATCAGGAGTCCACTCCAAAGCACAGAAGTCAATGGGAAGTGTCTTTCAACAAGACAGTGTTTTGGATAAAGCCAAATAAGAAAATTATTTGTATGGAAAATGCTTCAGATCTCTAGAATGATTCAGTGCTCAGAAAACCAAGCACACTTATTAAATATAGGCCACAAGATAAACTGTTTCATTAGTCTCAACTGGAAGAGATTATCTGGCAATCCCCCTGCTGATGAGACTCTTTCAGGTTCATTATCATAAAATACTTCCTGTTTTAATAAAAGCTCAGTCTTATATACTTTGGTTTTGTTAGACAATTTTCATATCAGAAATTAAGTTTTAACAGCTTATATACAAAAATGGACAGCTTGAAAAATTAATACATACGTCCTCCCCAGTCAGGTTTTGGAAAAGCCAAAATTCCCAATGAAGCTGAGTAAAATGAAATGAGTGGTATGATCCCACAGGCAAATAAAGAAAAAAAAGCATATTTAACAAATGCTAAAATAGATGACACTTGAAAATAAAAATCTGACAGTTTCAATGTGACTCGTTCTCATTTTAGCATACATCTGAATGAAAAATAAGGATTAAACAAGAGTTATGTACCTCCCCAGAAGTAATATGCTTTGCTTTGAACCAACCAAAATGGCATTAAACCACTTTTCTAATTCTGGAAAGAACCTCTCAGTGCCCACTTTGGGTCATGGGAGCCTGTGGGTTGTGTCCAGGCTCAGCAGAAAGCTGCTCTAGAGGTGTTAACAGAGCACCAGTGCTTCCCAACAAGAATCAATACACCTGCCAAAATTAAATAATATTATTTTCAAAGTAGTAAAAACTAGACAACCTTAGATGGCAAAGAAATATTTCATTTTCTTACTTTATTTTGTTTATTTTTCACTCCTATCTTAGTTCAGATCTTGGAATGTTACTTACAGCTACCAGATTAAGCTGGAGAATTTATCACAATTATCCAACTCCCTGATCTTTGCAGTGAAGCAGGTAGCCAGGAAAGCTTTACATGAAAAAAAAAAAATCATCAAAGAATTCTTGACTTAATTTAGGAACAGAATCTAATCACAGATATTGGCTAAGTTAGCACTCTGAAAACCTTTAATTTATTAAGCTGCATATATTTGGAGAGTTCACTGTGGCAAACACTGGGCTTTGGGGACTACTACAGAGACTGTGTGGGAGCTTTCTGAGGGTTATGGGATCTCTGCCAACCTTTCAATATGAGGGGTGCAGCCACACCTTGACTGCCCTTTGCCCTTCCTAGGACAGCCAGAACCAACCACAATTCCAAAAACCAAGGGGCAATTCCAAAAACTGTACTCATTCAACTGGTTCTCAGATTTCAACCATACTGAAGAGCACTGGTATTCAGAAAAAGAAACTAATATTATAACTTTTTTCCCCTTCTAGAAAGTCCTCTAGTTCTTAAGAACAAATTAATTTTCTGTCTGAAATTCAGTTTAAGCAAATTATTAAGCATTAAGCAGACCTTCTTTGCTTTTCAAGCCATCCATTAACTTCTTTTCTGAATTAAACATCAATAAAAAGGCATGTCATTAGTGTTTATTCTGAATGGTATTTTTTTAATGTAATTTCATCAACTCTCAAGTACGTCCAAATTCTAATATGATTTCCATCCCTCTGTCATGTTAATTTCTCCACTGCAGGCCATCTAAGCCATTATATAACAGAATTATAAATAATATTCTAATATCTACTTCACAACTCTTTAATTGATAGTACTCACCAGAGTACATTATGGAGGTG